>NC_056731.1:514726371-514793871 GCF_019279795.1 Protopterus annectens
ATTATCAGAGACATTATCAGAGACATTGAAAACCTCCAAACACTAGACCCAACCCAGTTCTGCTTTGTTAAGGGCAGATCATGCCTCCTAAACCTGGTGGACTTCTTTGAGACAGTTACCAAGGCTATAGACGAGGGAAAGGTGGTCCACACAGCCTACCTAGACCTCGCAAAGGCCATCGACACTATTCCCCACTCAGATATTATAGACAAGCTCACCAGCCTGAACATAAACCCCTACGTCACGAGATGGATTGCCAACTGGCTCATGGACAGAACCCACATGGTAAGAGTTGCAGGAGCTAGGTCTGACTCTATACCTGTTGCAAGTGGCATTCCCCAGGGCTCAGTCCTAGGACCCCTCCTGATCGGCATATACTTCTCAGATGTACAGGCAAGCACAGGAGGACTATGGCTCACCAAGTTCGCAGACAACTGCAAACTAGGGGCTATAATTGACTCTCCGGCTAACACAGACATCCTCCAAAAGGGTCTCACTGAGACAGATGCCTGGTGTCAAAACCATGGTCTCAAGCTAAATGCCAAAAAAAGTGCATAGTCATCCCCTTTGGAACAAACAAAGTACCCACAAACTACCACATAGGTGGTAGCCCCCTATATACGGAAGATGTAATAAGGGATCTGGGGACCCAAGTAAATAATAACCCCTCCTTTGATAATCACATTGCCATAGTGGTTAGAAAATCCTTCTATGTGGCCCACCTAATCACAAAAGGGTTTGCATCCAGATCGAAAGAGGTCATTGGGCCCCTCTATGCATCACTCATCAGACCCATCATAGAGTACAATGCCCCATTTGGGATGTACCTTACAAGACACCTGCAACAACTAGAAAGACTACAAAAGTTCCTCACCAAGAGGATCACTGGTCTCAAGCAGATGCCCTATGCAGCTCGACTGAAGGAACTCCAGCTGTACTTGGTTGCATACCGCCTACTCAGAGGTGATCTCTGCCTGACATACAAGGCCATGTCCAACCCAAAATTGATGGACATGTTCCACCTAAAGAAAACCATATCCTCTCGAGCCACACGCTCCAGGGATTTAAACCTCACCACAACAATAAATAGGACGTGCTGGAGGGATAGATTCCTGTCCTAGAGACTTCCCATGCTCTGGAACAAGATTCCAATCTACATTAGGCAGAGCTCCTCACTAACCCTCTTAAAGAAAAACCTTGATGAGTGGATGGGAAACAGAAAGTTTACCCAAGGGATCACTTCAATGGCTCTGCTGGACAGAGGCACAGGGAACTAATCTAAGGGGATGGCAAAAGTCAACACATTCCGGCTAGGTTATAAATGCCTTCGGGCAGATAGCCTAGTACCTACCTATGAACCTATGAACCTATGTGTGTGTGTGTGTGTGTGTGTGTGTGTGTGTGTGTGTGTGTGTGTGTGTGTGTGTATATATATATATATATATATATATATATATATATATATATATATATATATATATACCTATATATAAATATTTAAATAAAATTGCTCAAGGTGCAACAGATTTGCCCTCTGCTTAACTAAGGGTATGATGGGCATGCACAGTGGCATTTTCAGCTTGTTTGTGCATTTCTAAGTGGCGTGCAAATGGGCAGTGCATTGCTGACATCAGCGACCTAATGTTCCATAAATTGACTCCAGGCTGGGATTAAGATATGACTACAAAAACTCAAAGCTGAATCTACCTATATACTCAGGTCCATAACTGAATCTACAGTTTCAGTCACTGTGTGCTGTATGTAATATTCAACTTTCTATTTATGTCTTTCAAATCTCATATGGTTAATTTGTGATACATTTAACAGCATATTATACTCCTGCGATCAAATGGTCAATTTAGTCAAGTTATTTAGCAGACATGCCTCATCTGTAACACATGTAATCCGCATACCCAGTTTCAAGTCATCTGCATACAGACTGTAGAATAACTCAAATTAAATGAATAGGTCTAAAGAGAAATCTGAACAAGTTTGGGCCAAGGACAGAGCTCTGTGGGACACCCTGGCTGTAACATATTATTCCACATGTCCAATTGCTGTATGATACTTGCTGTGACACCCCTGCACTGGGCCAGTAATTAAGGACCCTCAATCCCCACCACTGGCAACAGTGGGGAACATACACACTGGGAGGATGACAAGTACACACACAGTAAAGTACAATGTCCCTTAAGAGCACACAGAGATCACAGTCAGTCTGGATCTATCTGGTTTCTCCCTCTTTCTCCAGCTCCCCAATAAGACTCCCCACTGGCACAGCTATAGGATTGACCTCCTGCACCCTCTCTGTCCAACCAGTGCTTTGTGTCCCTGCCCAAGTAGCTGACACACACACACACACACACACACACACACACACACACACACACACACACACACACACACACACACACACTTTGAGGGTTGGTTTATATACAAACACACAGACACCTGGGAAAGGCTGGCACAGGTTTATTAGCTATGCCCCATTTTCCCAGACTATAAGGTAGTTCCAGATGCTACCAGCCAACACTTTAACAGCTACTCAAGGCCCTTAACAAAGGGTTTCAAATCCTACTGTGTAATGTTACTATTATCCAAATGGTAGTCTGACCAAGAGTAAGGCTATTTAGGAGTGGTGTCACCAAATAGATATGTAAGTACTCTAAGAGATTAAATATGTCAGCAAAACAGACTAGCCACCATTACAATGTTTAAATATATTTAAAAATAAATAATAAAAGAACAAGACAATACTCAATAAGTAATCAGTTACATCAGAATTCAAAAATCACAGGAAATATTTAAAACAACATTGCAGGACAGTCTCAAATAAATAAAGAAAACATCTAAGCTATACTTTACTATATTCCTGTCTGAATCTAAAAGTGTTATTATGCCCTAAAAACTTACTTACAGAGCAACACGTAGGCAGAAGTGCAGAAGGTGGTGATGAGTGGATGTTTCCAGGTCAAAGACAAAATACAAAATGCACATTTTTTTCTCTGAGAGAGTTCTTAAATTAATATCAAATATTACTGTTGGGTTAGCTTGGATGACATCACTTTTTGTCACCTGACTTTAGTTCCCAAGCTAAACCCCCAGTGTAGCATTTGACATCTCCTTGTGAAAAATACATATCTCTCAGAAGTTTACAGCTCCTAGAAGTCATAGAACAATAAAACACATCTGCATCTTAAACCTAGTAATTACTTCTCTTCCAAGACAATACAAGAACTTCTAGCTCTAGATATTGTGTCTGCTTCTAAATGGAAACCGAGAGATAACATTTATAGCACAATTATAAAACAATTTAATTTTGGCTTATTTTCTTGAAGTTTTAGAAGTTGTCCCTCTATGTTCTAGTTTCTACTGTTAAAACATATGCATTTACACAAGTACAATAGTTTATATACATTTCTGTTCTAGGCCAGTAGGGTACACTGTGGACACATCCTTGAAGCTCAGTACTGTACAAACCCTGTTCAACACACACTTCTGTACCAGTAGTTTAATATACACATAACATATAGTTCTAATACATTTGTAAGACAAGCATATGAATCATGCTGATATTCACAAATGACATGATTATTTACAAAATTCCAGATAGCTGTGCTGGCAGTATCTCCTTCTGTTACACTTCTATATAAATCATATTGATATTCACAAATTACATATAATTATTTACAAAACTCCAGCTAGCTGGGCTCACAGTATTTCCCTTTTGTCACACTTCTTCTCCCCAAAAACTCAAGCTAGGTTTTCAAGTGACCCTTGAGAAAATTTGCTTGAGAGGGTTGGGCCTATCTGGGAATACCTTACCCCATTCCCTGTCTTGAGATTTCAGCTGCCTTGGCATTGCTGACCCTAGTACAGTGTTGCACTGTCCCATCATATGCCTGCAACCCTAGGCTCCACCATAATAATTTGGGATTTGGCTGGCTGGCTCCCTGCAACCATAGATACCCTCAGACTCCTTCCTTGTACTGCAAATACTCAGCACAATAGCCTCCCTATTATGGTAAGGTTTCATCATGTTAACATGGTACATTTTGTGCCCCTGCCTCCTGCCTAGCAATTCTACCAGTAGTTAACATCCAACCTTCCTTTCCACCTTGAAGGGTCCTTCCCAAGCTGCCTACAGCTTGTTGTGTCTGACAGGAATGAGAACCATTACCTGCTGACCTACAGCATACTCTGTAGTTTGAGCATTCCTGTCATACCAGATTGTTTTATGCTGTTGGGCATCTGCCAAGTTCTGCTGGGCCAAGCCCATGAGTTCCCTAGGCTTGTCCTGAGGTCTAGGACATATGCCACAACAGACTCCATGTGGGATTCACACTTACCCTCCCACTCTTTTCAAATCAAATCTAGATGCCCGCTCACCTTTTGTTCATACAGCAACTCAAAGGGTGAAAAATATTTGTCCCACTCCCTCTTAAACTGGTCTGCAAATGCCTGTAGCATCATCTTGAGTGTAGAGTTTAACTTATCAACAAGACCATTAGTCTGTGGATGGTAGGGGGTAGTCTTCTGGTGCTTCACCCCACAGTGCTTCCACAGACAAGCCAACAAGGCTGACATGAAATTGACACCTCTGTCAGTCAGTATTTCTTTTGGAAAACCTGCTCTGCTGAAAATCTCTACCAAAGCATTTGCCACCTTTTCTGCCTCAGTGGAGGATAGAGCCACTGCCTCAGGGTATCTTGTATCTTAATCTACTACCACTAAGATATAATTTTTCCCTGTGGAACTTGGGGTACACAGAGGCCCCACAATATCCATAGCTACCCTCTGAAATGGCTCTTAAATCATAGGCAAAGGCATCAAAGGGGCTTTCACATTGTCTCCTGCCTTGCCTACATTTGGGCACTGCTCACAGGTCCTGCAGTACCCTGTTACATCTCTGAAAATCCCAGGTCAATAAAAGTTCTACATAATATGTATCTTTGTACATTTTATGACCATATAACCTGCAAAGGGAATATCATGGGATTTGGCTAGAAGTGTCAGATGGTAAGCTCTAGGCACTGCCAACTGCTATATTCTCTCACCCTCTAGCCCTCCCTCAGGGGTCCACTCTCTGTACAGTAACCCTTTGTCCCAGTATACAGATTCCCCTTTTCCTTGAGAATCAGGTGCCTCACTAGCTAACTCCCTCAGGCCTTGTAATGTAGGGTCTGACAGATGAGTCTGTCTCAACTGTCTCTTGGTAACCCTTCCCAGCTCCCCTTCCACAGGAAGTCTGGTATCCTCTGGCAGCAATGCATCACTGTCAGCTTGGGTATTACTACTCATCTCTGCCCTTGCAGTCACTCAGCCCAAGGAAACATCAGTACCCCACAAGCAGCTGTGGCTCACCTTCAGTCTCACTGCTAAAAAGTAGCTCCCTCCCTGAAGTAACCACCTCACCAGTCCTGGCTGCAATTGTGCAGTCTGTCTGGTCTTCGCCAGGCTGCCAGTCCCACATGCTTGTCTCCAAGCCTGACTGTGTGTAACTGCATGCACACATGGTTCTGCATTATCAAAACCATTCATTGTCAGTACATCTGCAGGGATATCCTCAAACACACCTACTTGCTTGCTTCTTTTTCCACCCTCTCAGTCAATGTGAACGCTAGCCAAAGGTATTTGGAATGGGGTCCCTCCTAAAGCTCTGACTGGAGTAGACAGCTCAAGCATGTAGCACTCCTCTTTAACCACTGCAGGCTTCACAATGGTTAGGTCAGAGGTTGTGTCTCTCTCTTAGGAATTGCCTTTCCCCATTTACTAAGATAGGATATAAACTCTTGTGGTAGTTTGGTACCCTTGTTGTCTCAAGACAACATACTGCTGTCTTTCTGTCATTCCCACTTACTGGCTCTCCCACCTTTTGTTCCCCACTTTGCCTCAATTGACATCTATATTCTACATGGCCCATTGGTTGCATTTAAAACATTTAACCCTTGGTCCTGGACATATACCTGGACTAGTGGCTTCCCCTGCTACTGGCAGACTCTGTTAGGACTGTCTGGGCTGCCCATCATGGGCTCCCTTAGACCCGTGGGTAGCACTGGGTGCCACTTTCCTGTGCAGTGATGCCCTGCTTGCTAGGTATAGGTTTCCCTTTTTCCCCAACCCATCTGCAGTATTGCATTGCCTGTCAGCTAACCAGATTCTCATGCCCTTAGGCAAAGTGCTAAGGGCTTCTTCCCTCACCAAAAGGTCTGCCAGCCTTTCAAAAGTGGTGACCTGACATCCATTCACCCACCTATGAAAATAAGTGCTTAGTTCAGCAGTATATTCACACACACTTTCATCTGCCATGAGTCTATGTTCACGAAACTTATTTCTATAAGCTTCAGCTGTTAACTTAACATCCTAAAAGACAATTCTTCACAGTGTTATAATTTAAGCAATCAGTATCAGACAATTTGGAAATAGCAGTTACAGCTTTACCATGGAGTAAGGCGGTCAGGAACCGTACCCAGAGCCTTTGGACAACATTATACTGTGTACATACTCTTTCAAACATATAAATGAAACTATCAACAATTTTCACCTCTGTAAATTGTGGAAGAAATTTACTGACGTTTGTTGCCTCTGGGGTTCAGTTACTCTCTTCCACATTACCTCTATGACCCTGGAGACGAGTCAGCATCTCCTTTTCATGTTGCCTCTGCCTCTCATTCTGCTCAGCTTGCAGATGTCGTAGTTTCTCTGCTGCTTCTATTTCCAAATGCTTGGCCTCCAGTTCAAGTCTCTTTATCTCAAGATGGACTTTTAAGTCCTCTGTGGAAAGGTTGAACTGTCCATTTTCTGAGAATGGTACATCTCCAAGGCCAGCCTGGTTGTCCTCCCGATTGCTGGTCTGCAATGCAGCTGTGCTCAAGGGTATAATCATTTCTGCCTTAGTCATTTTGGCATGTACTAGTCCTTTAGCCTGGCACATCTCAGCCAACTAGCTCATTGTCAGCTTGCCATACTCCTCTGCTGACATGCTTGCTTGCTCTCCCTGAATAACTAATCTAACAAATAAATAAATAAATAAATAAATAAATAAATAAAACAATTGTGATATGAAACTCTGAATGTTCACTGTGTGGCTGAGAGTAGAAACATCTTCCTTAGTGACCACTGTTTGCAGGCTACAGGAATTCAATATCCACACCACAACAAGCCAATTAATATGTGATGCAGCTATCCCACCATTGCCACCCAAATAATATGTGATGCCCCTGCACTGGCCCAGTAATCAAAGTGCCTCAATCCTCACCACTGGCAACAGTAGGGAATGTACTCACCGGGAGGATGACAAGTACACACACACAGTAAAGTGCAATTTCCCTTAAGAGCACAAAGAGATCACAGTCAGTCTGGGGCTGGTTTCTCCCTCTTTCTCCAGATCCCCAATAAGACTCCCCACTGGCACAACTATAGGGTTGAGATCTCAGCTGAGTGGCCAAGCCAGAACCTCCAGCACCCTCTCTGTCCAACCAGTGCTTTGCGTCCCTGCCCAAGTAGCTGACACACACACACACACACACACACACACACACACACACGCACGCACGCACGCACGCACACACACACACACACACACACACACACACACACACACACACACACACACACACACACACACACAAACACACACACATGCACACCTGGGAAAGGTTGGCACAGGTTTACTAGCTATGGCCCCTTCTGCCAAGACTATAAGGTAGTTCCAGATGCCACCAGCGAACTCTTTATCAGCTACTTAAGGCCCTTAACAAAGGGTGGACAATCCTACTATGTAATGTTAATATTATCCAAATGGTAGCCTGACCAAGAGCAAGGCTTTTTAGGAGTGGCCTGTACAGTGTCACCAAATAGATATGTAAGTACTCTTAGAACTTAAGTATGTCTCTAAAATAGACCAGCCATCATTAAAAGGTTTAAATATATTTAATAATAAATAATAACAATACAAGACAATACTCAGTAAGTAATCAGTTACATCAGAGTTCAAAATCACAGGCAGAATTGCAGAAGGTGGTGATGAGTGGTTGTTTCCAGGTCAAAGACAAAATACAAAATGCATAGTCTCTCTCTCTCTCTCTGAGAGAGTTCTTAAATTAATATCAAATATTACTGCTGTGTTAGCTTGGATGACATCACTTTTTGTCATTTGACTTTAGATCCCAAGCTAACCCCCCAGTGTAGCATTTAACATCTCCTTGTGAAAAATACATATGCCTCAGATGTTTGCAGATCCCAGAAGTCATAAAACAATAAAACATTTCTGCATCTCAATCTTAGTAATTATTTTTCTTACACAATAAAACACTTCTGCATCTCAATCTTAGTAATTACTTGTCTTCCAAGACAATACAAAACACAGTTCTAAGCCAGCATGGTATGCTGTGGACACATCCTTGAAGCTCAGCAGTGTACCAACCCTGTTCAACACACACTTCTGTGCCAGTAGTTTAATATACACATAACATATAGTTTGAATACTTTTGTTGATATTAACAAATGACATATGATTATTTAAAATTAATCATTTACAAAATTCTAGATAGCTGTGCTGGTAGTATCTCCTTCTGTCATACTTCTATATAAATAACATTAATATTCACAAATGACATATAGTTATTTACAAAATTCCAGCTAGCTGGGCTGGCAGTATTGCCTTTTTGTGACGCTTGCCATGTCCTATATGTAAGCCATACAGCTAGCCCTCTTATCAAAAGTGCATCAATGCCTGATTGTTCTAGTTTGTTGATTAGTTTTGTGTATAACCCTGACAAATCTATTTAAATTACACCACAGCACAATTTTTCAATCATTGCTGTTATTATATTGTCATAGTACATCATGTTGCAGGTAGAGCTTAGATCTGTTTTCAACATATACATGATTATATATGTTTCAAGTCCCAATCTTTACAATTCTGGTACTGACTAATCCAGTATTACCTATCACTTTTTAAATAGGTCTTGGATATGTGGCACAGATGCAAATGTGTCAGTGATATGTGCAATAGGTTAATACTAGTATAACACACACACACACACACACACACACACACACACACACACACACACACACACACACACACACACACACACACACAGTTTGTAAAACAATGCATATTACTCCTTAACATGCCAAATATCTGGATATCTCTGGATTAGAAGCCACCACATCATGACACAAGCTACCGGCCTTAGTTCTTTGAGCCAGAGAGACTGCTTGACAGACAAGAAGTTATTCATCACACCATCACCTGCATAAATATGTACTTTGCTATTCTCAGGTAACTAACATATAATATGTAATACCTTTCCTGTAACTAATCTAGTCCAGATACAGATTTGCTGTATCCAGGACTGTTTGTAAGCTTCTGAGAGGTGCCAAAGTCTGCTCTTCAATTTTTCCCTTAGATCTGCTAGTTCTCTCCTCTCCTCTCCTGCACTTTTACTAGCTTATTGTTTAGCACTTTACCAGACTTCTTGTAGCAATTATTGTAGCACACAAAAGTGCTACCAGCGATAAACATATTACAAGGAAACAGTTCCAGTATTTATTAATGCCCACCCCTCCAGGTATGTCTAAAGGTCAGTTCCCTGTGCTTTCTCCTATTAACCTGGTGAACTCGGGCATCCTGAGGCAATGTAGCAACTGCCTCATGTACACTGACAACTCTCTCCTCTTACCTCCCAACACTCAGACTTGTGAGAGATGCATTTATATATCCAAATTGGAAGCCACGCACTCTCCAGCCAAGACTGGAATAGCTGGTCAAGGGGAGAAGGTCAACATTTGCACCACATCCCATGGAACACATAACCTTCCAGAACACACACCAGCACTGCCTTCACATAAAATCACAAACCACACACCCACCTTCGTGGAGGCTCTCAATAAAAATCTACACAAACAGCAGAGACCTCCAAGGCAGAAATGCACCCGACCACCACAACACAGCACTAATGACGAGACACATAACTCTGCTAAACAGTGTGCCACTCAACCAAAGCCCCTAAGGCAAAACAGCATCCCCAACACACTAGTCATAGGTGACTCAATAGTGAGGCACACTGATGTCCCACTCACTAGGTTGAATAAGAAGAAAATAATGGTCAGCTGCCTGTCAGGTGCCAGGATCTGCCACATAACACACATACTCGGGTCCCTCAGCAACGGGTACAAATATGACTCTATCATTGTACATGTGGGTGCGAATGACCTGATATGTACCTCCCTGGACTACATGAAAAGAGACATGGAGGAGCTCTTGGATTATGTAGCCCAGGTGGGTATGACCCTAGCCCTGAGCAGCATTCTACCATCCCCCAGAATAATACCACAGTACAAGCAGAAAATGATTGATTTCAACAAGTGGCTAAGTTTCTGGTGTCATTCTAAGGGGATCTAGTATCTGTCTGCCTGGAAAGACATGATTGATAGACCTCGATGCTTTGCCAGAGATGGCCTGCATCTGTCACCCATGGGCTTCTGGATACTGGCCAAGGCTCTTGACACCCCTATAGTGCCTTTTTTAGGCAGTGTTCCAAAGACCAAATTACCACCGTAACAGCTACAAACAAATGCATTCTGAGAGTCATGCTGCTTAATGCTAGAAGTCTAAGTCTCAAAATGCACTCACTCAAAGCACTCCTTAAAATGGAGAACATCGACATTTGTGCTGTAACAAGAGACCTGGTTCAAGGCAGCAGAAAGCATCCCTGCACTACCAGGCTATAACTCATTCCACACCTTTCAGCCCCAGAACTTGGACCGAAGCTCCAAAAGCGGTGGTGTTTCCATATTTATAAAGGATGCACACACCTGCAGACTGGTAGCCCAACATAACACATCTGAGATACTTCAGGTGCAGCTAACACTGGGTAAGACAGCGATTCAGGTTGTAGCCTGCTGTAGGTCCCCAACCATGTCCCAAGACACACAATCCACATTCCTAAGCACCCTGGAGAATATTAGGGTCCAACCTAACACTCTCATACTGGGTGACTTCAACTACCCCTCCATTAACAGGGAAAACTACTCATGTACCAATACACTTGCCCAGTGCTTTCTGGAATTCATTAATTCCAATGCTCTGGACCAGCTCGTTCTTACCTCCACTAGAGATAGCAATATCCTTGACCTGGTCACTACTAACATGGGCGATTTTCTCTACACCAGTAGTCAACTCCTCCCTGGTTAGATCTGACCACAAATTAATCACCTTGGAAATCCACATCCCTACCACCCCCCACAAAGGTAACCACCATGAAAAACCTCTCCAAAGCTAACTTTGGGGTCCTAAAAACAGAGGTGACTAACTTCACGGCACCCATGCAAATGGAGAATAGTTGCATGACTGCTGAATCATACACCAATGCACTGTATGAACACATACACAAATACATGGATCTCGCCATACCCAATGGAACTAAGAAGCTCTCCACAAAAAAAAGGAAGCCAATCTGGTGGTCCCCTGCCATAAACAAGCTCTACAACAGAAGGAGGAAACTGATGCAGAATAAGATGAAGTCCCAAGACTGGAAAAACTCCCTTATTAGCCTCAACAAAAGGTTGAGATCCCTAATCAAATCCTCTAAAGCTAGCTATGAAAACAGAATTGCAGTAGATAGTGAAGACAACCACAAGG
Organism: Protopterus annectens; assembly: GCF_019279795.1. NCBI lineage: Eukaryota > Metazoa > Chordata > Ceratodontiformes > Protopteridae > Protopterus > Protopterus annectens. Next base: position 514,738,022 of record NC_056731.1, read on the forward strand.
CCTTCTATAATTATGTAAAGAATCTCCATGGCAATACCCAGATTTGCTCTGAGCTACTGCACAATGGTACCTCCTACACCAAGCCAACAGATATTGCCAATATACTGGCTGACAGATTCAGCGCTAACTTTACCCCCCAAAGGACCAATCACAATACCAGTAGATTGCCAGGCACCCTGTATTACTGCTGCACAGGTTAAAGCAGCACTGTCCAAGGCCAAGAATATAGCTTCTATGGGACCTGACAATATCTCTGGCTGTGTTCTACATGAACTACAGAGTGAATTGGCACCTCACCTGTGTGCCCTGTTCAATTACAGCTTCACCTCAGGCTTTGTCCCTACCAAATGGTGCATTTCTACAGTCATCCCTGTCCACAAAGGAGGAGCGACTACAAATCTTGAGCTATTGTCCAATTAGCCTGACGAGTCTGATATGCAAAGCTATGGAATGCATCATCATGGACCTAATAAACAAGGATATAAGGAATCTCCAAACTCTGGATTCCATACAGTTTGGTTTTGTGAAGGGCAGATCATGCCTGTTCAACTTGGTCGACTTCTTTGAGTCAGTCACCAGAGCTGTGGATGAAGCAACATAGTTAATGCAGCCTACCTTGATTTGGCCAAGGCCTTTGATACCATTCCCCATTCAGGAATCATAGAAAAACTCACTAAGCTAGGCATCAATCTCTATATCACTAGGTGGGTTGCAAACTGGCTCACAGATAGAACCCACAGTGTGAAAATAGCTGACTCTAAGTCAGACTGCCAACCAGTCACGAGTGGAGTCCCCCAGGGTTTGGTCCTCGGTCTGTTTCTTATCTACTTCTCTGAAGCCCAGGCCAACATGAAGGGACTCGGGTGGCTGACAAAGTTCGCAGACGATTGCAAGCTGGGAGCTATTATTAACTAGTAAATTCAAAAATATGGTAAAGTGCCTTAAATAAATTACCAATAAAGCCAAAAGGAATGCACTGGTAAGGCAAGGTGGATATCAGTCAAGAAAAATGTATTGTTGACACCAAAGCACAGTGACAAAAAGATAAATCCACGCAAACGCTTTAACTGTTTTCACCGCGTTTTGGACATAACTTCATCAAATGAGTGTACCAACAGTTAAATCCTTGATTATATACAAAGTTTAAAAACCCAAAAGCCAATCAAATGAACTAAGTGATTAAGAAACCACAAAAACTAAAAGGACCAGTGCATTTCTAAGTAGTCACATAAAATCAATTTAAAAATCATTATTAATTAAAAAAAACACAAAACATAAAGCATTTGAACATATTAATACATCATAGTAAATACATACATCTATAAAAATACATTAAATAAAAAATATGAAAAATCCATATATAAATGCAATGTATTGTATTAAAGCCTATCTAATAGTACCATCTAATGGCCAAAGTTGTGAATTACAACTTGGCAGAGCTCAATTTTAACACAGGCTTCAAAGATACATTTTCATTCAAACCAGGGTATGCATTTGATTCTAAAATTAATTGCCAATATAGTTCCCTATATTCAAGACAGGTTTCCCAAGGTCCACCCTTGGGATCTATAGGTAACACTTCTATAGCATAAAAACCAAAATTGGCATTAATACAAGTTTGATTGTGTCTGTACAAAGCATTGTTAATATTTTTCTTTCTGATATCATACATATGTTCATAAACCCACATTTTAAATTTTCTCTCAGTTTTTCCTACATAAAATGCTTCACATTGATCGCATAAAGCAAAATAAACAATGCTATTTGTACTACAATTTGCATACCCCCTGGTTTTGATAGATTTATTCCTACATTTTAAGTGTATCATTTCCCCTACCTTCATATAGGGACACTGGGCACAGTTACCACACTTATATGTACCTCTCTTTCTAGAATCTGTAATTTTTTATCTAGCTGCACCATATTCCAAGATTGACTTTATATTCTGACCTTTCTTATAAATACATGTAAAGGGGTTCTCAAATATGTTGTTTAAATCAGAAATACTGATAAACGTTTTCCATCTCTCTTGTATGATGTCCTTAGCAAGTTTAGCCTCTCCATCATATGTAATAATAAATGCCTTATTATAAGTCATGTCTCCATCATTCTTTTTCAGGCCAGTGTCTACAACACCTTTTCGCAATATAGGGTTAAACCTTGTGTTCCTGGCCTCCACAACTTCATGAAATATCTTATCTAAAAGAGTATCTGGGTACCCCCTGGCTTTAAAAAGTTTTATTAAATATATACATGCTTTTTTGTAATCTTCAGTATCAGAAATCATCCTGCTAAGGCGTACAAATTGTCCCTTCACCACACTCTTTTTTTGGTAAAAGGGATGTGCATTACCATAATGCAGGTATGAATTCGAAAAAGTGTCTTTTCTGTATATATTAGATTTGAACTGTCCCCCAGCTTTTGAAATCTTAACATCCAAGTAATTAATTTCATTGTATGTTATTTCATATGAAAACCTAAGAAATTCTGTGCTATTAGTTAAATAATCTTCTTATTCTTCTTTCAGCTAAAAACTCTAGAAACTTCTCCTTAGAACCAGTCCAAAAAAGACAAATGTCATCCAGAAAACAGGCATAAAATTTCCAATATTATGTATATTCACAGTTAAAAACAAACATATTCTCCCAACATGATAAAATTATGTTTGCTTATGTTGGTGCACAATGTGCCCCCAAGGCTACCCCTCTCAACTGCCTGAAATATTCACCTTCAAAATAAAATTGAGATCTGCCAAGTTGTAATTCACAATTTTGGCCAGTAGATGGTAACATTAGATAGATTTTACTACAATACATTCAGAACTCAAAAGTATATTTTACTACTGTGTATTGGTTGCTATTTCATGACAGCTGTATGTCTGTACAATGTCAACTATATATTGAGATGAAATAATTGTTTCTGTCTAGAATATCTACATAAATCGATGTATGCATGTTGTGTGTTCAGCTATAACCATATTTCTGGAAAAGGGGTAAGGCAGTGAGCTGCAGTTTTTCTGGAAAAGCTGTAGTTCATGTGGTACAGGGATTGAGTCCCTCAGTCCTCATTTGCCTACTGTGTGACCTTAGGCAGGTCACTTGACCTGACAGTGCTTGGGGGCAACTGGGAATTTGAACAAGGCTTCTCAGTGATCCCCTGGACTGGAAGCCTAGTAACTACTTATGAACCTATTTAGAGTAATATAAAGATCAATCTACAACTAGTGTGCTGACAGTGTAAAGTCTTCCTTCTTTAAAATTGTTACTCTTTCGTTTCATTAATTATTTTTCACTGGTGTAACAATATGTTTGCACAAAAAGATGTTGGGCTTTATGGGGATTTCAGCTAAGATATTAAGATAGCTATCATGTTCATAAGGAGGCATAGAGAGAGTTCGGTATTTAACTATGTTACACAAACTGTAAATATTTCCAATTATATTTCCTGTTTCTACATGTTTTGCCATGAAAATCACACTTTTGTTCAACTCTTCATAGTTAAACCCATGATGAATCTTGAAAATGTGACAGATAATATGTTACTTTTGCCACAACTGAGCTTAACCATCACACATGCATGCACACTCACACACATATGCACGCCTATATATATAGGAAGAGACAGATGGTGTGTGTGTGTTTGTGGTGAGGGGTGTGTGAATATGTGTGCATACTCACCAAGTTATAAATATGTTCTGTTGAATTAGCCAGTATTTTAGATTCTCATTTCTTTTTTTACTTTCTTTATTTAATAACTGGTCAAATGGGCTTGCTATTAGAAGAACCCAGACCAAATGTGCATGATACATCATAAAAGTATTCACAATACACGTATGCAGTTTTTAATGCAAATCTAACAATTACGAACAGATTTTCATGAAAGATACAACAGGGCAAGATTCTGTAGCATGCAGATTTACAGATAAACATGGCAGGAGTGGTATAAAAATAAAATAGTACTGAAACAAAGGATGAGGCAGATTACATGAATTTTAGCGTGATACAGACATAAGCAAAGTGATCAAAATTTTTAGTGTAGATGTAGAAATTAGAACTTCCTAGCAATGATACTTCATTCAGATTACAATATAAGACAAATGTTTTATCACATAAGTTTATGACCTCAATACATTACTCATTCATTATCACTTAAAGCCTAATCATTTGCGAATGCTACTTCATGCTGTATACTCCTGTAGGACAACAATTTGGCATACATGTCCAAGAAGCTGAAAATCACCTTTGTTGACTTTTGTCAGTACTAAGTTGGACCACCCCAAGAAGCAAGTCTTAAAAGCAATAAACAAGTAACTGTTATCAGCCACTGGGGAGTTTTACAATAAGAAAGACTCCACAGATACAAACCAACAGTATAATACAGCAGGCCTTCATAAGATGACAGCTACATTTAATAAGTAATACAGTAACAAGCCTAGTTCTACAGGTGAGGAGTAAGCAACAAGTGCAAATGAAATAATGCCAGATGTATTAAAATGCAATGAAGCTAGCAAGCATGCAGTGTCAACCCTGCTTTCTGTGTGAATATAGGAGTAGGTACAGTGAATAAGTGCCACCAAAGAAGTAAACATCATAGATAACGCACTGCTGTGGAACTTTGACTTGAAATGGTCTGAGCACCCTGGCAGTTTGCAGATCAAAGTGTCTTCAAGAAGGCAGTTGATTAGCTCCCTGATCTTATTGTTCAAAAAAGATGAAGTGATTTAAGCAATGAAGGCAGCATACAGCTCCAAAGTTTTTTTTTGGGAAACACTACTGCGATGCCTTCTTTGCATGTTGCTGTATTGCTCTTTCACATTAACATCATGATTTCATTGGATTTATGTCAGTTTTGCCTGGACTGAGCCTGAAAATTATCTATTTGGATCAGAACTCTACCCTGTTTGGCAAACAAATATGTAAATACAGTGGCCAGACAGATCACAGAACTATTCTTAAAGACAATGTAGCTTTAGAAATGACAGAAAGTTGCAGTTCTTAAGATTTTGTTTTGGGAAGATAACAGAACGGATTATGGAGCACTGTTTCTGAATGTAGCTGCAGGACCTAAACGTGAGGAAAAGCTTTCGGCTGGTATTTTCTGCCTGCTGCACTTTTCACCAATGCTGTCCTCCAAAGGCACACTTGGAAAAATGCAGCTCAGACTATCCACGTCTCCCTGTCAACAGATGATAGGGAAACAAAAAAACAAGAAATTGTATAAGACAGGCTGTCCTGCATCAACACAATTAAAGATGTTTTGAAGGTTCGCCGAGAAAAAAAGATAAATTAGTTCTCTTTCTTTTCCCTCACTCTTTTCTCTGTTATTTATCTTGGAGCAGATTTAACTACTGTGTTGGATTATTGGAGAAGTAGACCTGAATGAGCCCTGCTGCATCAGACTGTATGTCTATCAGCACAACCAAATCACAAGCAGGACAAGGCTCTACTTGGTGCAAGAATAGTAAGTATATAACCTAAAATGCAGAATTTATTCTACTGGAAAGAACAGAATAACGCTGCTAAAAGGATGCATTTCAGTAGTCTTTTCTGGTAGATAAAATAAATAGTATGGTTTTGGACGCAATCTACATAACTGACGCATGTCATTCTGATCTAACTATAAGATTTAACAATGAAAGATGAAAGAAATGACACATCTCTTCATGGCAACCTCTTGAAAACATCAGTGTGAGTCAGATTATCTTTGCTAAATTGTAAGATGAAGTCTCTCTAAAACCTTTGAAATGCATGAAGTAAAATATTGCTTTTCAGAACAACAGTTGGTGGAAATATGCGATGTATGCACATTACACAGTACTTTTTTGAAAATGTGTTGTTGACTATAACTGCACATCATATCTCTCAACCTCTTAGAAGCAAAAAATCTGGACAAAGGCATAAGTAATGAGGAGACAAGGGACTAAAAATAGGGACACTTTTTAAATATTTCTCTAATAAACTTAGAAAGCTGATAGAATAACAAGTTTTGCATTAACATGAATTTTTCTGAAGGATATGAAGTCTGAAACTCAAATGTGTGCCATTATTTTCTGACTTCAATCCTTGATTATTTGCCAGTGATTTGTCAGAAAAAAACACAGTTTCATGAGAAACAGCAAAAATGTGGACATTCTGCGAAAATCTAGACAAATAAGAAGTATGCTGCACATGCTTTCTCTGTCCTGTTTTGTTATGAAACAGAATTCACAGCAGTGGGTTCCACTGAGAGAGGCTGCTGCACAACAATGGGGAAAGCCAAGTTAATTACATTAAAGCTGTAAGTGCAGGCATCATCTGACCTCAAGAAATACAAAATAGAAATATGTAAAAGGCAGCCCTTCTAAAGATGAGATGTCACATCAGAACTGTTTATGGGTAACATGCGTCTTAAACCCTCTCCTCCTTCATGTGCATTGTTGCCTTTTAAACCTCTTAGATTCTCAGAAAGCCCACAATATAGGAGTCACCTAACAGCTGCCCAGTTTCATGTGACTTATACAAGAATTCCTTCCACCTTTCAAACAAATACACAAACAGGCACAATCTTTGTTATGTAGTTTCCTTAGCTCATTGCACTTATGCATAAAATGGTTTAGAATTGCTGTAACTTGTGTGAATGTGTGGTGACAACCAGTTTGTACACTTTCACCCACACAGAGCCATACATTTATTTATTTATTAATTTTCAGTTTGATTACCAGGTAAGTCCACTCGGCCCAGAGAGCCCATTTTCAGTGGAGGCTCATGGAGAAAAGCTCCATGAAACAGATTACAGCAAAGATAGCAGTCCAATAAAAATAAAAGTACAAGTACAAATACATATCAAATAATGTAAAGCATGAGCAATATTGCCCATACTGGAAAAATATCATGCAGATACATTTTGACAAATTCACACAGTTAAAGTCAAAAGTCAAAAGCTATTTACAATATTTACAGAGTGTGAGAGATCGTATGGGAATTAGCTATAGAAGGTTATAGCCATCTATAAGGTTTAAAACTGGAAAAAAAAATATATATATATATATATATATATATATATATATATATATATATATATGTATATATATATATGTGTGTGTGTGTGTGTGTGTGTGTGTGTGTGTGTCTGTGCGTGCGTGCGTGCGTGCGTGTGTGTGTGTGTGTGTGTGTGTGTGTGTGTGTGTGTGTGTGTGTATATATATATATATATATATATGGGTTTCATGCAGATGTTCAAAGTTTCACTACTTTGAAACCCACTTCATCGAGTCCACTAGTTCGAAGTAGTGAAACTTCAAACATTGACTTTGGCACTCACACTACAGTGCGGAATGGGAATATTCCCTTTTCCCCTCTGTAGTGCAATCTCGGAGTTGGTATATTTAAGTAGGGGGTGTGTGGGGGGCACAGCCCCCTACATGGGGGAAGCAGGGGGGCTTGTCCCCCCTGCATAAACATGTTTTAGTGTTTTTTTTTGGGTCACCCAGGGAACTAGACTTCAGTGAAAGTGCACTTTCGTTGAAGTGGACTTTCGCTGAAGTGTGGGTCTCCTGCTCTATTTCGAAGAAGTGTACTTTCGATGTAGAGCAGTAGACCCATATATATATATGTATATGGCAGTAGTGTAATTTGTCACCCACCTTGTCATTTTACAGGTGCTGTCGGTTGGTTGTTCAGTAACTAAGTAAGAAAACACAATGTGCATATCAGATGGATTTAACTTGTTTGCTTTTTTTTGTTAACTCTTCTTATAAGGGGGAACTAGCACCCATCTTATCCCACACTTCCCATTTTAAAACATGCTATGTACAGAGATTAAATCTTCCTGTCAAGCCTCCTTATAACAGTGAAATGACTGTGTAATGTATTCCAATTTAATTGTAACTATTTATCCCTCTAAAGTAGTAATGGAACAAGCACACATAAAAATAACATGCCTACGAATGAGATCTCACTTGTTAGGTCACCGCTATCCTGGAACAACATTCATACTCATTTCAGTGTTCTTTAAAGTTACAAGTTATTTCACTTCTACTGTGCACATAACTGCAGGACTGCACCAGCACTTGGTTGGGAAGGGTAAACTTCAATTTAATGTTTCATCCAAAGAACAAAATGTCCGGTCAATACAGCACTTCCCTTTCTAAGGCACTCAGAACCCAATGTAAGACTTTTCTTGTTATCTTGGACTAGGATCCATGACCCATGACCCTCAGTTTTAAAGGTGAATGTACTACCACTGGCTACACATTGTCATCAATGAGGAAGTCTTCTTCTGGTATGGAAGAAGAAATTCAAGGCTCAACTCCAGTTCAAAAGCTAAGCAATTTTAAGTGACAACTATACAAGTAGTCTTTTTTAGTCCCTAAGCCATATTCCTGACCTTTGTTAAGAAGGTTAATTTTTCAGCCATTTATTCAGACCAGCCCACTAGCTCTCCAGTCCTGAGTCTGTAGCTTGCAAGCAGTAGCACTGCTGGTATGATGGGAAATGTCTGGCCTGGTTTTAGCTATTCTTGTAAGAACAGAAAATGAATAGTAACAGCATGGATGGCAGCTGTAAATAATTCCTTTGTTTACTTTCCTTCAGAATTACTACAAAGAAAGATTATACTCAGCATCCAGATATTAAGTTTGCTTTTTATTTAAATATATTCTGTCCAGATAATGTATTAGCTCTATAAAAAGCTCATTGATTTCAAAAGCTTGAGTTTATCAATTCATTGTTCAAATAAAATATATTTAATTATCACTGAGTTCTGTCTCTATTCCTAATAGAAGGAACACGAGTTGTTTTTGTGAAATTACTGAAGATTGTGTTGGATTTGATTTAAAGTGGAAGTGAAACGGGACAATGTATAGAACTGATGATAACGTATACATTCCTCATTTGAGCATTTGTTGGCATTTTGCTATAAGTGAGAAATACAACAATTATGCTTAATTCAGTTTACATTTTATCTGAATTGTATGTACTAAGTGATTATAAGGCTTACTGGTGAGGAATCCTGTACCTACACACTCTAGACTGGTAAGATGGAGAAGTAGGAGTTATGGAGTCCCTCAAAGAATGCACTGGTGTTGTTTTTGCGTAGACATCTAAAGGAATAACTTATATAAACTAAATTATTTCATGTTTGAGAAGTACAAGTTGTGTTATTACCAAATAATTATATATCCCATTCTTATTTTCAGACAACTGTGGCTTTTTAGTGTTTGTTTAAATCTATTCAGAATGGAAACTGCTTGTTTAGTGTTTGAAACAAGTGTGTATGTTTGATTACCAGGTGAAGGGTGTGACGATTGGGGAGAGATGGGCGAAGGCTGCCAGCCTAGTCAAATAGAATTTGATGTATAATTCTGTCAGCTGTATAAATAAATGTAAAATACAGGCTTGTGTTTTTAAATGTAAGAAAACACTGTAAAATGTGGACTTCAAGATTGTTGCAACATTGCCATCTGCTGTAAGGAAAACCAAGACAAGTATTTCAAATGTGTCTTTTAAAGTTTAAAAGATCTTATGAATCTCTTTCATGTTAGAATTCGGCCCCGGTGCATCTGGATGAAGGTTTCATGACAATTGTTTTAAGGCTAAAGTTTATGACCAGAATTTAAATGTGGAAGGTGCTTTATTGCTCTAGTTTCTGCAAGTATGTATATGTGAAATGCCTTGTATTGTTGTAAAGTTCAGAGCAGGTGTTAGATTGCTAAATAATGCAGTTTGTGGCCTGAGAACTCAGACCAGGTGTTAAGATGATGCAATATGAATAATGGGAAAACCTAAGTGTCAAAAATGATGTAATTTGGGGAGGGCCTTAGAGACATGTTTGTTGGCAATGTTTAAATGCTATTTCTCTCAAGAGACTAAAAGCATTTTGACTTTGGATATCCAACTTACCAGCACTCTGCCTTATGCTCACATGTAAGTTTTAGCACTGTGATTTCTTGTAGGAATAGTTAAAGCTAATAAAGATTAATTAGGTATTTTTCTTTGAAATCAGACCTGTCCTACTGTATTATTTTAAGTTTCTGTGTGATCTCTGAACTCTTAGATATCTCTGTGGTGTACTAGTTTTGTCTTGTGTTTTAATTATTTATTATTAAATATTTTAAAACCTTCTACCTGTGGCTGGTGTGTGTAGAGATAAGCTCTAGAGTACATTGCATATTTATAGAAGTTATTGTAATAGGCCACTCTAAAGTAAGCCTTGACTGTAAGTCATACTACCATTGGATAATAATATCGCACAGTAATAATTGGACACCCTTTTAAGGGACTTTTAGTAGCTGATATTATTAACTGGGTGGTGGCAGTAATTACTACCTTATAGTCTGGGTAAAGGGGCACAGTTGGAGAATCTGTGTCAGCCTTTCCCAGGACTGTCTGTGAAGTTGTATAAATATTTATCTCAAAGTGTGTGTGTGTTGTGTCATCTACTTGGCAGGACATGAAGCACTGGTTGGACTGAAAGGGTACTGGAGGTTTTAGCTTGCCCAGTTAGGCTGAGACTTGGACCCTATAGCTGTGCCAGTGGGGAGTCTTATTGGGGACTTGGTGAGCAAGAGAGCAACCAGCCCCAGACTGACTGTGATCTCTGTGTGCCCTTAAGGGAAATTGTACTTTACTGTGTGTATTAGTTATCCTTTTCTCTTCTATGAGACGACCTCCCTGGTGTTAGTGGTGAGGATTGAGGCTCCTTGATTGCTGGGCCAGGGCACGGTCATCACAAAAGGTATAGCAGAAGTGCAGATATTAAGAAGAAAGACAAACACACAACAAAATGTCAGTAGCATGTTGTTCCTATGAATTAGGGGAAGTACTATTCAAGATCTAGAGCATTTGGTGGAGGCCTAGCTCTCAACTTCTTTGCTCAAGAGTAATATATGTGAAGTATAACGTTTGTTAATGTGAACTTATTAACAGTTTGATTACTTTTATAGAAATGTAAATTTACCTATATCACAAGTGATAATTCAATAAAGGTGCTGGAATAAAAAGAATTGAGCACAAACCTAAAAAATAATGAAGGTCAAAGACCAATATTTTTTAATATTATTCACTCTATTCACACAAAAAGGTATTTGAATAATGTGTTTTGCAGCAAAATGCATTTTCCGTAGAATAAGAAGTATGAAACTGTAATTATCTGACATTATGACTGACTGTGTTTACCAGAAAAATCACACATTTTATGAAGGACAGCCAGGTAAATATACTGAGGCAAATCAGGGATGTTCTGCAAAATAAGGAACAGTTGAGACCTATGGTGAGGTCCTCATTCACACCTGCTGAGACTGTACTTCAACACAACAGCAGGATGTACAATTTGTCAGGGTAGAGGAGGGTTTATTATGCTATTAAAAGGTGTAAATATGTGCATGCAGTGGACAAATAAGTCATCAAATAAAATTGCACAGTATTTTGCAATGGTGCTGCCTTTTTTACATTTCTACAAAGAAAAGTAAGAGAAAGCAGGAAACTTACTTTAAGTGGCTTTGCATTCCTTCTAATAAAAAAAAGAAAAAAAGGAAAGACTTATTTGATGGTTTGCATGACTGTCTTTTACATGCCTGCTATCAACCATTAAAGAAAGTCAAGAAATCAAGCTTAAGAAGAAGCAAAACATAGCTTACACATACACTTGGGTGGCCTTGGTAGCTTTTTGGTTCTTATCTCATTTGTCTCCTTAGTAATAAGTTGCACAGGATAAATAAACTAAGGCCAGTTTAACAAGCTTTTCAGTTATATAAAAAGTCTGTAATAAAAAGCACCAGAAAGCTAAGGGCATCTGAACTCCAGCTGTGTGGAAAAGATAAACAATCCATGATTAAATGTCTATGCCTTATGGTTAGGAAAAGCATAAAGACAGGGAAAAACAGAAAACAGAAGGAGATTATGTGTGGTTCCTGTTAATATTTTCTAGTTTTAATTAAAAAACAAAAAGCCAACATAACTTTAAGAATGTGAAAGCATACATTAAACATTGTAACTATACTGATGTGAACTGTAGCATTCAAGGTTACAAAAAAGGTGTGTGTGTGTGTGTGTGTGTGTGTGTGTGTGTGTGTGTGCATATGTAATTTGATGTAAAAATCAGAATATCTAAACACAAATGACTGAACAATACAACTGATCTAAACACATTTTACTCCTTCCTACCCCCTAACTTATATATAACAACTCAATGGTTACACTGAGGTATAAGAAATGGAAAAAGCACTGATAGTGTACCATTAAAACAATCCAAGACACTGTGATTAAGCAAACTACTTTATAAATCTTTAGGACAACTAATACCAGTTATAAAAACTCACAAACTTTCCTTACTATCAGCATTATAACTGGTAAAATGTACTTCAGAATATCAGTAGATCAGTTGTAATTAGACCATTTTTCACCATTTGTGATTAGATAAAGTGATAGATCACTTGAATGTAACCTGTGTGTGGTACATCATGATGCAATATTTTTCATGAAAATTTAATAAAGAAACACATGCAACATAATCAAAATACAAGCAATTTCCAAAAATTCTGTACAAAAACTATACATCATAGCCCTTCTGAAAAACAGTTAACAATACATAGAAAGTAGTATACTGGTGGTTAATATGAGAAAGTGATACACGTTGAAGTATCATGCATGTTGCTACAGTAAAACGTTACCATTTAAAGTATCATTTGCATTTTATAATGAGAAAAATATAGCCCCAGGATTTAATAAAATCTGTGTAGGCACAGTGTGGAGCCTACACAGAATGTTAATGTGTCTGTGTACACGGTTCCCCCTTGGCAGAGCGCCATGCATATTAGTGATGGCGTGTATTGATGAGGAAGAGCTGAGAAAAACTTTTATTAAATCAGTGCAGGGAGTGGTGTAGTGATAACTGTGTTCAGATAGGAGTAAGAGACTCCCTGCACTGTGGTAGTGTGTTATTATTATTTATTTATTTTTAATAAAAAGCATGTTTGCGCAGCAGTGTTAAGTGGTGCCCACAGATAAGACAGCAGACACCTGCCAGACATGTAAAAATAGAAACCAGATGTCATTAATTATTTATTTAAATGGGATGTTTAAGCATGTCTAAGGCATGTTTGCATGGCGCGATGTGGAGCTCAACACTGCTTATACATAGTTCAGTGGTATATGTGAAGGTATAGCAGCTTTCTTAATATCTGCATAACTAAATGTGTAGCATGATGGCTTCATGTGCAGTAGGTCCAGTATTTGAATACATCAAAGGGAATTTAGTATTTAATTTTAATATAAATGTTTTGCAGACTAATTTAATATATGGCTCCAATGTGCTCTGCTGACACATACTAAGACCTGCTAAATGCCGCATAAACATGATAATGCCTGTCAATGTTTATGCACTGCTCAGCTCTGTTGGCTGGTTTACATACTGCTAAGCTCTGCTAAGACTACTGTTATGCAAATTTTCATGCTTCTCAGCTCAACTGAGCTGGTTTGCAAGGTGCTAAGCAATGCAGCACTTTTTTGAATGTTGCTCAATGATGTGTAAAGGAGTGAAAACAGCCTATATTAAGCCCAACAGGTGGGAATACAGCAGGATCCATTGGAGTTCTTCTTCTGATGGGTACTATGGCTGGTGTTGGTGATGGTTCATGCTTTTGGGCACAGTGCTGGGGCATTCTGGAGTAAAAGGATCATGGTTGGACTCCTAGTTACAAACCATGATGATCGGCTGTTGCAGGGAGGTTTCCAGGGCTCAGAGTGTAAGGTGGCAGCTTGGGACCAGCTGGCCAGAGAACTCAACAGTGTTACTGGCATCCCCTGCACAGGTGAGCAGTGCTGTCACCACCATGACGACCTGAAACGAAAAAAAAGGGGGAACTCTTGGACACCTGGGTCCAAGAAGCTTGGGCAGGGAATGCCCCACAAGTATGTAAGTAATTTTACCTCTGTTTCACCAATATTTAATGTGAATGTCTGCAAAACTGGTATGCAGCTGCAGAAGAGAGGGCTTGCAATCTCGAGTCGCATGCCAGGCACCTGGCCAGGTTGAGCTGTGAGCGTGGGAAGTACAGATGTATTATGCTAAATGTAGTGAAATAAGCAAGAAAGGGTAAACCATTAACTGCATGAAAATATATACAATAAAGGCTGTAGTGCAATAAATGTAGAATTAGATCTGTAGTGCAAGAAATGAATAATGCCGACTGTTATGCAGTAAACACATGAAACAATACCAGTAACTGCATTAAAGCATATATAATAAAGTCTGTAGTGCAATAAATGTGGATTTAGAGCTGTATTGCAAGAAATGAATAATGCCAAGTGTTGTGCAATATACACTTGAAACAATACCAGTAACTGCATTAACGTATACACAATAAAGTCTGTAGTCCAGTAAATATGGAATTAGAGATGTACTGCAAGAAATGAATAATGCCAACCGTCCTTTAATAAAGCATGAAACAATACCAATACCACCAAGGAAAATGGTGTACATAAGGATTGTGTTGTTGTGACCATTGCAGTAGAGCTGTATGCATGCATACTGTAATGTAAGGTGCTGCAGTCAAGTATAACACTGTAGTAGCTGTAGAATACAAATCTAATGGCTGCCACTTGTTTTGTTTAACTCATATAGTAGCGTTCAAGGCTGTCTCTATGCCATTATTGTTCACATAGTGCTCTGTTATCCACAATCATCAGGTAATCAAGGTATATGGGTGAGGTAGCCTACTCCATGAGCTGATATTGTTTGTTGACTTCACAGATATTTCAACCCTCTAACAATAAATTGTGTACACCAGCATTGTTTATACTGATATATAGTATACCTACTGTATGCATTATGCTTGTATTTTATGCATATGTGTTCTACTGTTACTGCAGTCTAGTATAACACTACAGTAGTACTGCCAGGTCATATTTTGGTTCCAGGTAAGCTCTAGGTAAATATAAGTCAGTCAGTAAACATCAGTGACTCAGTAGATCTGTTAAATGTTCCATATTAAGTAGATTTTACCTCACACAGACCAGGGTTTGAATCCAGTACTGTGTAGCTCTACATATTATAGTAGCAGTCACATAATGCTCACATATTCTCTCTCCACAGGAACTATAGGTAAATGGGTGAGGTAGCCCATATTATGGTACATAATTGTGTGCTTAGATTTCCCAGACTAACATCATTAGCAAGAATGTGAAAAATCAGCAATGTGCAGTCAGAAACAATCCTGGTATGGCTGTATGCCTGGAGTATCTGTTAAAAGTTGCTGCAGTTGATTAATACATTCCATGCAGATATCCCCTGCAGTCACTGCTATTGGGTTCTCTTCCCATGCCTACCAACCAAGGCATGACTGCTGTTTAGTGTCTGTACTGTACACATACATGTTTCTCAAGTGTCACAATTTCATGTTATATAATTAATAGTGCGTAATCCGCCGGTTACAGGAACATCATGGCAATGAGTACCTGGATTGCAAAGTATCACCATTTCAGCCCACAGAACACATTGGTAGTTATATAGGTCCATCTGATGTGCAAGTGTTCTGTGTAGGTGTGTACTCACAGTTGTTACCGTTTGGCACATAGTGTTCCAAGCATATAGCTTCAGAGGTATGTACATGCTACATCAGCTACAGGAGACTTGTACTCAGGGTCTATATCAGAACATTGAATGATTAATAATGGGAATGCTCTAAAAAGTGAAAATGCTGGATTTCAAATTGCTTTTTTTTTAGATCGCAGTACAGTGAAGATCAGAATATTTGCCCTTTCTTCACTGTAGTGTGATCTCAGTGTTGGAATATATATTTAGCGGGTGTGTTGGGGGTACAGCCTCCCACAATAATGAGTTCAAGGTCTGGCATTTTCATTCTTTAGAGCATTCACGATTTTAATCATTCGATGTTCTGATATAGACCCTTGTACTCACTGTACACATAAAGAAAATACAGACCTGTAGAGTTGATAGTAGTACTGCTGTCAAGGACATAAGCAGCAATGTTACTAATGGACTGGTTTTCTCTCTCTCCCCACCCGTTATCTTCATTTATTTATTACTGTTATTCATTGGCTATGGTTTGCTATTAACATATGTTGTTACATTAACTGTTTTTTGGGGCATGTGTTTTATTATTGTTATGTATTATAATGGATACATATTAACATATCTTGTTAAATTACGTATTTTGTTGACCTTATGCTGCAACTGTTACTGGCATGCTGTTATACTAACTGTTCTGTTATTTATTGTTGTGTTTCACATAATATGCATTGATATGCAACTGCTTTATTTCCAGTGTTCTGCCACACTGTTATTACTAACAATGTTTTGTTAGTAACTAACCTATACTTATTGCTATACCTCCATTACCACAGCACGTTGGGGTAGGCTGGTTCCTGGTGATCCACCTACCTTGCCTCAACTGGCCATGGCACAGGGTCCTAGCATGTCTGGGAACCAGGCCGGAGGTGTCACCTCCATTGCCCCTGCACCACCTACGGAGTCGGCTGGGACCGCCTCAGGGGATGGGGCCCAGCCTCCCCCTGGGAGCAGTGGCAGAGGGGCTGCAGTCACCCAGAATCAACTGTCATTCCTGGTGTGCAGAATAGTTCACCAGTGCTGTGAATGCTGCCTGTGCCAGATTTTGAGCACACTGGCTGACCTGGTGGGGCAGGCTCACCCTGATACCCAGCCTCCAGAACAGCCACCCTTGGGACAGTGATTGAGCAGTGTCAACTGTCCCATGGAGGTGGATGTGAATCATCTGCTGCCATCTGGAGGCACATGACTTGGATTCCACAACACCTTTCCCATCCAAGGTATTTACCCCGCATGTGTCATACACAGCCCCTGTCTGCTGTATTGTCTGTCTTGTCTGTCTGCAAATGCATCATCTCCTACCCAACTTACCTCCCCACATGTACTTATGTACCTTCCCTTACATTCCACTCTCACCTTAAAACAAATGGGCACCTGTTCCAAAAAAAAATACTGTCCCATACATAGCTCTCCATGTCACACACGTGTCCACTGGACACCAGTAATCTGGCCTAATTGGCTTGACAACACAGTTATGTTGTCCTCACCCTTCCCTCTGGGGTTTGAGAGTCCAAATTCATTTACAAAATCTGTCAAAGTGCACAGATGTTGCTGTACAAGATATGGATAGTTATGGCTCTTTCCTATGCCCTTCCTGCACATACCTAACTGCCCTTCACTATGTTTTTTCCCCTGCTTGCCCCTATTTCACCACTTTCCTATCATCCTCTTTTTTTTTTTTTTTTTTTTTTTTTTTTATATTTTTTTAGAGTGGATTTGCGTGGAGTTAAGCAAGCAGTGTGGTGTGGTGCACTGCACCACTTCGCTTAGCTAAGCTTAAATGAGCTGTAATGATTAAATGTGTTTATGACATTGTTAGACACATGCACAAAAAAATACCTCTGCCAAGTTTCGGACCCAGGCCCCTCTCACCTACAGCCTACTGCATTAGCCCACCACACCACAGAGATCTGACTTAAAACAGGTGTTTCCAGCAAAACATACTAACTGCCACTTACAATAATTAGGCATGTAACTAAAATAAAAACTAATGGGAAAATAGGAATGTACCTTGGACTCTGGTGCAATAATACATCAGTAGACAGCCAGGTGAAGCCTGTGATAGCAGGTATATGCCCCCTGTTATCAGCAACTTCTGAAAAGACACATGCTAAGGCAGAATGGCAAAGTACATGTACAACTGAGACTGCGGTGCAGACATACAGCCATATAAACCATGCACATACTGATGAATGTAGAAATATTTGTCACAGCCTATATATGCACACATATATCTTCTAAATACACGTGCTTTTGGAGTGACTCAGTAGTGCAGTCTGTTACAGGCCTTGCACGCAGTACATTTTGCCACACACAGTCCTGGGTTCAAATCCAGTTTTGTGTTGCAGTTCAATTACGTCATTGTGAAGACAGAAGTAATGACTGAGTCATGCAATCCTAATCCATACAGGTTACCGCTAGTTTATGAACTGCTACCCAGTTTTGCAAGTCAGAGGCCTGCAGGTAGGGACACACTGCACATATCCGTAGAGCCTAACTATATGTTGCCTACTACTCTGTTATTGGCATTGTTGCATAACAGACATACTTTAATCACATGCCTCAGTCGGACTGTACAGGATGCCCTAGCCCTGGTTCTGCCATAACAACAGGGCTGCCACAGCTGCCACAGTAACATGTGCAGCTTGCTGTCCTCAAAAGTGTCCACACTCCCCTCTATGTGCACTAAGCTGTATGTAAAGGTAGCTGCTTTAGACCTACTATACCTCCCAACCCCCTAGAACATGAGAGACAAACACAGCCATATGTAATGGGGGGTGCTAAGACCCACATATATGGACATGTGTAACGGTGTGCCCCTACAAAGATAGTAGGTGATAGACTAACACCTATTGCATTAGCATGCATATTCTGATGGGTATGAAGTTTGACACACAAGTGTATCTCTTACCTTATGGACCTCAACCCACAATGTTTGCCAGTGAACTGCTAGATGACCACAATATCATGGGACACTGACTACACATATGAGGCAAATCTGTGGACATACTCCATAAATAAATCTGTGCAGTTGACAGTTATGGTACCTACCCTTTGTGATGCTGTACTCTCCACATCTCAGTAATGTCCATCTTAACAACTAAGAACGGGACCCAGCTCTACATGAAGGCCTTATATATTGCACTGTGGTGGCATGTCATTGGCCAATGATAGTGCAATTCAGCTGTTGTGGTTGCTATTAGCAATTCTAAGCCACAGACTGGTGCAGAGGCAATTACCTGCTAATGAGCAGTACTTTAAAAAGGCAAGCAGCTGCTTATGGGGGACAGGTCTGTATGAGACTTAACTCACAAGGAGAGTGTATTTCCAAAAGATTACCAGAAGCAAAGTTCAAACAATAAGTATTGCACTCCATCAGGTTTGTAATATATTTCTCCATATAACAGGATGCGGCTAGGGGGTGGAGGTATGGGAAATAGAGATTACAACCTTAAGTCTGTCTTAGACCAAGGGTAATGACATGTCAGTGATATTCTGCTGTCCTACACCTACAGGCATACCTCTCAACTGTCCCTGATTTTCAATCACATCTCAGCTCTCTCCCTGTCAATCCCTCCTACAACAGTTGGCTGTTGTAGAAAAGCTAGTGGATTACACATAATACATCATGACAATGAGTAAAGGTGTATACTCCTGTAATGTTAAATGATGTACTGTAATTCTCCTCCCTCATTCAGTCACTGTCTCACATACATAGGTCTAACATTTTAAAAGTGTCCCTGAATGTCCCTGATATACTCTGGCTAAGTCCCCATTTTTGTTGACATATGTCCCTGTTTGATCGACAGCTGTGCCTAACACACCTGTCAACCCTTACAGCATGAAAGCAGGATAAAGCCATCATTTAAGGGGGGCCAAGGCCCAAACACAGTGACAATGTTTAAATATTTGTCAGAGATGCGTAAGTTTGTATCAAACTGACCAAAACTATGAGGCAAACATCTTGACATTCTGTAAACATTTGTATAGTTAAGAGGTATGATGCCTACAGGGAACATACTACAGCAGGTTTGCATTGTTTTCTGACATTTTGGCACACTGGTGTTGCTGGACTGTCCCCATATAGTTGTTGTAATAGCACACTGTTAATTATCTGGCAGTGGCCATATGACATATCAGTGGGTGTTTGCCCATAGGGGACAAGCCCCAATAGACAGCAGTGCTGGGTGTTGAAACATACAGCAGAATCTGTCAATCTGTCATGGCACACAGGGACATACCCCAGTATTGCTACTATCGTGGTGGTATCCACACACATAGAGTGTTAATAGACTGTAGAGTATGACGTGTTAGGGAAAAGTGGATACTGCAGGCCATTATGGTTGTGTTGGATCTGTACATAGTGGACATCCACGTATCTGGTCCTGTAATGTTTTCCTGTTTTGTTGTCTTTCAGGAACCATGTACCGCAGGAGACATGCTCCCTTCACAGATCCAGAGAATGAAATAATAGTGGATGGACTGAAGCATCAACATCAGATCTTGTTGTCAAGGGGGAGGCATAATCGGAAGCAGTGGGAAACATTGTGGGCAGACCTTGTGTGGGATGTCAATCAGATTGGCCAACAGGACAGGACCTATGAGCAGGTCCTACATCTGGCCACAGACATGCTGAATGCTGCACGATGAAGGGCAACTGCTGTTGTTAGGGACTGTGCCACCACCGGTGGAGGGACTGCAACAGAACAACCACTCTCGGCCACAGAGGAATTCCTGGTGAACCTAGGAACACATGACAGTTCCCAGGCATCCATCACACCATACATCATGGAGGTGGGTGCCACAGTGTCCACAGCAGAGGAGTGTCCAGGTAAGTGTACTGTGTTCACCAGTGTAATACTGTATCAGTCATTTTGGCAAGCTGTACATAGCTGTATATGGGTGTTAGGTCTATCTGCATTGGGGGGGGGGTAGGGTTATGCTCATTTGTGCACACATACTCAAAATGTCAGCAACACAGCCAGAATCACAGTAGCTACTGTCCATGTGGATATATGCACATATTACCTTGTAGTGCTGAAACCTTTGGTGGTGCTGACAATACCTCTCCCTCACCTTTTCATAGGTCCATCAGGTGTGGCCCCAGCCCATGGTCCTATACCTGGTAAGTGTAAAACTGTTTTTTACAGATGATATGTACCCTATGAAAGTTAAAGGCTGCCATATTGCCCTATATAGAAATGTTCTGTTTAGCCAGAGTAGAATATTTGTATGTTCCATTCTGGGACAGTTAACTATGGTTCATAGACTGGTTAGTCACAGGTGTGTATTAGAATGACCATCAACACATCTGCACTTATAGGTATGAGTGGCTACACAGCCTGGTATACATGAGGCAATTACTCCAAGATGCCTGTTAATACACAAAAGAGAGATGCTACATACCTGAGGCAGTGACACTAGTACTGGCATATCATTCTCAAGATAGGTGTACTGGGTTTTATGTGTAGTTCTATTATGTATAGTGTCATATTGCATACCTTACAGGTAGATTGTACGGGCAACATTACCTGCATGTGGCTGAAGTGCATGTTATAAAGGGCTTGACTTGTCTGCATATTTTGGTGTGAGGTTGTCTGTTGTGCATGGGAGCAGAGATGAGAAGATGTGAGACTGGTAATGCAGCTGTGGATCTTCATTTGTAGGAGTCTGTGTGAATTACCATGTATAAAAATGCAGGTAGTAATGTATTGCTTTTGTCTGGGTTTTCACAGGTGACCAGGGGTTGGATTCTGTCCCCCTCTCAACCTGATGTCAGTGTCTCAATGAACTCTGATGATGATGGTGGATATAGTGAGGCACAGGTTGGGTTGTTGAGGTCTGAATCTGTCCCATATGTTGACATCCATTTTCTGCCCCCATTGTCACTGCACACAGTCAGTATTCCTACACATACCCAGTCCCCGGAGGCCACAGATACTGGACAGTCAGAGGGTGGCGACATTGAACAGGACATTGAATAGAACAGTGTGGCAACTATGTCATCAGTGAGTGTAGACAGTGGCCATAGCCAGAGATCTGGTGAGGTGCCACACAGGCAGATTGACAGGGGTGCTTGTAGGATGATTGCTGTCCATCCACCACCTATTGCAGGTGTTGCATCATGGGTCACTCAGCGCATGTTTCAGGCAGTCATGGAGGCACAGGCACATTCTGAACACAATACCAGATGGATGCTTAGGGTTCTGGAGACATCACAATTTGACATCCATGACTGCCTCCACCACCTTGGGGACACCCTGGATCAGTTCACTGATGCAGTGGACAGACGGTGGACTGAAACAGGGTCTGTCTTGGACCACACATTGTCTGTAATGGAACATGTGGTTGGGGTTCAGTATTGGACACATAGACATAGGTCAGCAACACCATCTGCTGAGGGTCCATGTGGCCATGCACAGTCATGCTCCCATAGTGGCAGTACCTCCAGCTACAGAAGGAAGTGTGCTGTCCACATCACGACATGGCAGGCCATGGACACTTGGCCCTGGGTGGTCCCATGTGGAACACAGCTCCAGCATTCTGTAGTCGCTCTGCATCTGACCTTGGGCATGGTGGTGCCAGTGCTACTCCTGGCAGAGCCCATTCCCATGTTCATGACCGGAGATGGTGAGCTGTCCACTCTACCATGTACTGTTCACCGCTGTCCAACAATTTTTTACTCTTTAACAAAGATAAAACTCCAATCAGATATCCATCCCAATCCTGGGCCCATCTGTACCTGCCATGTAACCTACCCATTACCCCCAAGCTCCTGTTCCTCCACATCCACCCAAAATCCAAAAATCTAAAAACCATGAGGAGAGACTGCTGCAGGGCCAGTACCAGGGCTCCCAATACAAAGTGGAGGCCGGGGACTATCTTGCACATGACCTTTCCAGTGCTACAGGCATCCCCCAGACTGGTGAGCAGGTATGGCACCACTATGCCAACCTAAACCATAGGAAGGAGTG
This sequence comes from Protopterus annectens, assembly GCF_019279795.1. NCBI lineage: Eukaryota > Metazoa > Chordata > Ceratodontiformes > Protopteridae > Protopterus > Protopterus annectens. The sequence continues at coordinate 514,760,560 of NC_056731.1, forward strand.
CTCTTGGACCAGTGGATCTAAGATGGACAGGACTGGAATGCTCCAGTAGTGTGTAAGTATCACTATCAAGTAGTTTGTAGTAAATACTAGTCTGAGAATGTGATAGACAGATATGCATAATGTGCATTTTTTCCCCTACAGCTGCAGCAGAGAGGGCTGTGAATGTCAAAGCCCACTGTGACAGACTGCTGAGGTTATGCCAACAGGCTGGTCAGTACAAATCTATTTTGCAGTATATTGTTAAAATAGCTAAGAAGGAGTACATTGCTTACTGCTAGTAGGTATACTGTTACTGTGTGAAATGAATAAATAAAAAAGTATGACTGACGAATATTGAAGTACAATAAAGACCCTTAAAAAACTCTTGTGTTTATTCTGGTATGTTGTTGTAGACATATATAGAATGTATACAGGTTCTTCACAGCAAATATGGCTGTGACAGCATACTTTAACTGAGGTTCATCTGTGAAAAAGCTGTTAGGAGAAACTGTGGATGGTGTAGCTGTAAAACGAGATATAAATTAAATGTGAAATATATACTGCACTAAGCTCTGAACCCTGAATAGTAATATGTAAAGTATCAAAGTGTGTTCCATGCAGCATTGCCTTGTGTTAACCTTTGCTTTCCAGGTTGTAGTAATCCAAAGGAGTAATGCACAGTACAATAACTATCTGTCATGCATGCATCACAGGATTACAAGGTCAGACTGTCTAACCTAGAGACTATTAGGCAGAAACCACTAAAACAAGCCACAGTAGTTCCCCAGTAGCTCAGTGTGATGAGCCATACCTTAGTTGTTAATTTTGCACACCCAGACATGGTTCAAATCCAGGGAGTGGTACTAACATGTGTGCATAGCTACACACAAGGAATCACGAATAAATGTAAAAACAGTCAGGTAGTGTTAACAGATATTTTCCCCACAGGTTTTACAGGTAAGTAACGGTTGCCAGTAGTTGTATGAAGGGTATACTAATACACTGCCTACAACTGTTCAATTGTCCCACCACATACCTGCAAATGACAGCAGGGTAGGTACATACAATATGCACTCTTCCTGAAGCATACCTCTCAACTATACAGATATTCACTGAATGTCCAGATATTTGTCTCGGATTTTTGGTCCATTTTACATAAAGTAGTGGTGTCATGGCAAATCAGTGGCAAGCCGTTATAGACTGAAGTTAGAAAATAATGATAGACATACAAGTATCAGATGTCATATCCATCAGAAAAGCCATGTAAATGCAAAACCTGTTATTGCATCAACTGTCTAAGTTTGTAAGAGCAATATCTAAAAATTGTCCATATTTATGAGCCTTTGTCCCACCCTTATGTATGGCTTTGTCCAGATGTCATACTCTAAGAGGTTGAGAGGTATGTTCCCGATACATGTCTATCAAGTGTCATGCTGTCACATCTAGTCACCACTGTTGGACACAGATAGGAAACCAGTTGACATATGCCAGTAGCATACTCACATAACAACAGTTCAGGGTACCCCTCCTGTGCCAGATATGTAACCCTGACATGCACGAATCCCCTCTAGTAATGTACCCAGAGTTGTCACAGTTTGCCTCATACCATTCCAGGCTGACAGTTTAATAGGTATGTTTGTACTACAGAAGCTATGGGCATAGGTAGATGTAAAGTGAGGGCAGACCCACATAGTATTGAGCAGTACTGTTTCGGAAAATAGAAGCATAAACAGTTGTTAATAGATTTTTTGTCTCTCCCACCACCCCCTCATCTGCATCAATAATTATTATTCATATACTACAGGTATGTTGTGTTCCAACCCTAATGTTGGGACTTTGTGTTATATTACTGCTAATATGTTTGATTGCTTGCATGTTAACATAGCTTGTTCAAATATCATTGTTGGTGGCCTGTTGCCGTCAATGTTATTGGCATGCTGTTATGATGCATACTGTTGTTCTATTCATGCATGTGTTCTGTTTCCTATGCAACTGTTTCAAATCTGTTTTATGGGGTTAATTGGAACACCCATGCATGCTGTTATAACTAATATTGAAATGTGCTGCTCATGACTAACCAACATATTTTGTAAAACTTCAAAACCATAGCGTGTTTGGGAAGGTATATCCCAGTGGATCCACCTGTCCCACCTCATCTGGCCATGACACTGGGCCCCAACATGTCTTGGACTCAACCCGGATCTCCCTCGTCCACTGGTCCTGCACCACCTTTGGGTGGAACCGCTGCAGGGGATGAGGTCCGTTCCCCCTGGGTGTGGGCGTGGACAGGATCCTGTTACCCACAGTCAAGTCTGGGGTTTGGTGCACAGCACCCTTCAATCTGACTTTGGAGAGCAGCTGTCCCAAATTAAGGGCTGCCTGGCACACCTTGAGGGGCAGGCAGCCCCTCCTGTCCATCCCCCAGCACAGCCACCTTTGGGGCTGTGAAGGCACAGTGGTGACTGCCCATGAGTGGGGGTCTCAGTCCCACTGTAACCATATGGGGCCCATGGGCTTCAGATTACCAACCACCCTCCCCATCAAATGTGTTTAACCCCTCATGTGTCATATACTGCCCCTGTTTGCTGTCTTGTCTGTCTTATCTGTCTCCCTACTCAACCTACCTCCCCAGACGTACCTACAATCGTTCCCCAACATCCACTCTCACCTTAAAAAAAAAAGAAAAGGGCATCTGTCCTCCCCAAAATATCTCCCCATACATAGCTCCCCATTTTGCACACATGTCCACCGGACACATGTAATCTGATACAACTGGCTTGACAACACATTTCTGTTGCTCTCACCCCTCCCTCTGGGGTTTGAGTGTCCAAATTCACCTCCAAATTCTGTACAAATGCACAGCTGTTGCTGTATAAGAAATGGACAGCTATGGACCTTCCCTACACCCATCCTGCACATGCCTTGCTATCTTATATATTGTTTTACCCACTGCATGCCCCCTTTTCACCACTTTCCTATCACTTCTTTTTCTTTTCTTTTAAAGAAATTAGCACGGGTGTAAGCGGGAGTAACCGGGAGTAAATGACTTTGTGAGATGCTAAGTGAAGCCAGCACAGATTAAGCATCTGTACGGTTAACCATGTGTTGGCATCACTTAGCATTGTGCAAACCTGTGGAAACCCGTTTAAAACTGATTTAATCACTCTGTCTCCATCAGCCATTGTTCTGCCTAGCAATAAAACAACCAGCCTTGCTAAGTCTCGAATCCTGGGTCCTGTACACCATAGCCAGAGAAATGTACCACTACACCATTTGAGCTATAGGGATTTCTGATGCGTCCTTCAACAGTAGGGAAAAGATTCTGTAGAATCAGTCACATTTTGTATATATACATATACACATGTATATATATATATATATATATATATATATATATATATATATATATATATATATATATATATATATATATATATATATATATATATATATATATATATATATATATATACATGGATATGCATATATATGGAAAATATATACATAATATAAATAGAGATATACATATAAAATATATATTACTCACATACTATGGGCATGTTGTGTTCCAACCCTAATGTTGGGACTTGTGTTATATTACTGTTAATATTTAAGGCCTATATGGAAAAAGGCCTTTATTATTCCACTCCACAAAGGTGGTAATAACAATAATGTCACAAACCTTTGGCCTATAGCTATCTTATCCCCCATTTCTAAACTTCTCAAAAAATGCATCCATCTACAACTTCTACCTTACCTCATAAACAACCAACTTCTAACCCCTACTCAACATGGTTTCAGACCCAGCCACAGCACTACCCCAGCTCTTCTCTCCTTCCTAGAAACAGTTAATAAGGCCTGTGACACTGGCCACATCATGTCCACTCTCCTCCTTGACCTCTTTAAGGCATTCAACACTATCTCTCATAACCTTTTGACTAAACTCTCCAAACTAAATTTATCCCACTCCTCTATTAACTGGTTTACCAGTTACCTCTCAAACAGGCAACAAGCAGTCAGATGGAAAAAAGCCACCGCATATTTTCTAAGTACTCCCACAGGTGTCCCCCAGGGTTCAATTTTAGGCCTCCTTCTATTCAATATATTCATAAACGATTTCTACCAAGCCATCCCAAATGCCAACCTTGTCCAATATGCCGATGATTCAACAATAATCTGCTCTGCCTCTTCTATACCCACCCTAGTTAAATTACCCCAAGATGCCGTCTCCTCCACTGAGCAATGGATGATGGACAACCATCTAGCACTCAATGCTACTAAAACTAAACTCACAATATTTACTGCTTCCAAAACCATTGCCCTAGATAAAAATATCATTCTCAGTTACCAGTCAAAATAATACTCCTCTCGAAATTGTCTCTAATGCTAAACTACTAGGAGTCCTGATCGATGACCAGCTAAAGTTTAATAATCATCTACATGTAAATATCAAAAATAACAGAAAAAAATAGGCATGCTTTGCCGCCACAACCATTACATCTCTCTCCCGCTAAGCTCACCCTCGCCAACACTTACCTTATCCCATCCCTCCTATACAGTGCCTCTATCCTTACTAACCTGCAATCCTCCCTCAAGACTAAACTCTCCTATTGCTAGAATAAAATAACAAAATTTGCAACCGGCCATAGATCCACTTTCCATCACTGCACTGAGCTAGACCAACTGAATTGCTTTGAGCTGTCCAATTACCTCATCTATATTCAACTTGTCCAAGCACACAAACTTATTTTCTCCTCCTCTCTCTGTCCCTCTCTTGCCACCACCTTTAAAATGCACCAACCAAATAGACTTTTGAGATCTAATTCCCAAAATCTAATTGAACTGCATAAACCTGCCTGTCCACCAGGCAAACATCTACCCCAGGATTCAGCAAGCTGTGCACGGTGTGCAGGAATAGTGCAAGAGCTGCTGCACACAATATGGCCAAGGAGCAATCCAGGAATGAGCTCCCGGGACGTGCAAGAGCGCTCCAACACTATTCCTGCATGTACACAGATCCTGTATGCTAATTACCCCATTTGCTGGTGAAAACCATACAAATGAGATGAATTAGCAATCCAGGAAGCATGCAAACGTCTGTGCAGGAATAGTGTAACCTGCAGATATGTATTGGGTTACTAACCGAATACATTTCTGCAAATTATAAAATGGCGGCATGACAGCTACAAAGAAAGCATGTATTCAATGTAATAGGCATGCCAATGGCCAAATATATGGCCATTGGCATGGTAAATAGTTGCAAAATTATAAAAAATAACTTTTACTTTTTTTTTGGGCCGATTTCGGCTGTTTAAGCATACGGTAGCAGTACGCAAACGGGATCAGCCGAAATTAAAAAAAAAAAAAGCTGGAAATAAGCTTTTAAACCAAAATCAGCATTCTGACATAATAGTCAATGGCATGCAGAAGACAACAATACCAGTGAATAGTGGTTGCTAAGGGAAAAGGCTGAGTGTCAGTCTTGTAAGCATGCATTAGCAGTCAGTTTTATGCAAATGAGGGGATTGATACTGAATCACAGATTTCCCCTCAGTGTTAGCTAGCATCCAACCGTGTAAGTGCAGTAACACCATGTGGCCCGTGTTTGCCTTTAGCTAAGCACAGCTAAGGAAGGGGGTGTGTATGAGGCTGCCTAGCAGTGTTTACATTGCCTAAACGGGTGTTAAACAAGCAAAAAAAAAAAAAAAAAAACAGGAAATAGCAACTCTGTTTACATCTGAGCACTGGGTATGCATGGCACGCCTCGGGGCTTAAACGAGAAGGCAATGGGAAGTCAAAACAGCAGTAGGAAGGCAATCAAGGAGAACTAGCATAGCTGGCAGGTGAAATGTATCAGAACCATCCAATTACACAGGCAGCAGCCCAACCCATGCCAGCACACTACTATAAACTATGCAAACACCTTTCACTCTGTTTTTTCCCACAAACTCTACACCACCGGTGTACACAGACAGGGAAATGTTACCTGACAAAACTAACAAAATAATAGGGTCTGCTGTCGCTCTCATACATCATTATGTGGAAGAGGCTGAGGGTGGTGAGGATGAGAATGCTGATGACCAACCCACAGTGAGGAGAAGGAGAAGAGTGTACAGACCCAGGGTAACCTACTAGGGGCTACATAAGCTGGAGATAGTGGAGCACTATAGGGAGAACAGGGACATCCTACAGCAAATTGTTGAGTTGTGCCGGCTACGCCTCACAAACAGAACCAATAGCGGGGAACCCATCCCAGTGAATATCAAGGTATATGTAGGCTTAAGAATACTAGCCACTGGCACCTTCCAAAGGCCAACTGGGGATATCATGGAGATCTCACAGGCATCAGCATCCAGGGTACCCCACCATTTCCTGGATGCCATGTCAGCACATGCCAGTGAGCACATATATTTCCTCAACACCCATGAGGCGTTGACCAGCAATATGCGTCTCTTCCACCAAACAGCAGAATACCCTGAGGTAGTGAGTGCTATAGACTGCACGCAGATACACATCAAAGCACCACCTGGTGAGTGCGGTAGGGTCTACATAAACCACAAGGGCTTCCCCTTCATCAAATGCCAGGTCGTGTGCGATGCCCAGGGCATTTTAATGAATGTGTGTGCTGGCAGCCCTGGAACCTATCACGACTCCCACATCTGGCATAGGATACAGCTGTACCAGAGATTTGCCAGTGGGGACATCCCATATGACCACTTAGTGGGGGATGCTGGTTATGCACTGGAACCGTGGCTGATGGCACCCATCAGAAATGCACACACACCTAAACAAGAACTCCATAATGAGGCACACGCACAAACAAGAATCATAACAGAGTGTGTGTTTGGGATGCTCAAGTCATGGTTCCGGTGCCTGGACATATCCAGTGGAGCCTTGCAGTACTCTCCAGCTACATGTACACAAATTTTCATTGTATGTGCCATGCTACACAATATGATCCTGCAGAAACAGCTGCAGCAGGAACAGCATGGGGCAGGGCCACACAGCCCTCCACCATTGCCAAGACCAGCACAGGCACAGAGTGACTCAGAGGAGGAACAACCTGAGCCTGCCCATGTAGGCAGAAGGAGACGTGCCCAGTGTGCCCAGGCTTTGTCAAAGAGGCAACGCATAACACATACACTGATATGGTAGGAACCCAGGGAATGACACCTCTCTCTGACTCGCACATACAGTAAAAGGGATGCCAAACATGACACTACCTGTGCTTTACCATGTATAGGGAGTGTACTATGTGCATCCAACATAGTCAGCCCTCCAGCACCATCCTCAATACTGGCACAGCCACAAGTAAATCACTCTTCCTATCAATTGCTAAATAGAGTAGTATGTTCTGCTAGTCGTAGCTATGGTATGGATGTGAGCATGCAAGGGAATTGGGTGGCTGAATGGGATGGCAGTAGATAGTGGACACCTATATAGGCAGCGTGGAATCCATAACAAATACTGGTGTCAACAAAGTAGGCAGTACTAGACAAGGTGACAAATCCCACTGCAGTACATGTGGTGGCCCAAATGTGTGTCCATAGGACACACATATGCATGTCAGTGAAGTTCACATAACCAACAACAGCCTCAGCCAGCAGAACAGGTGTAGATGACCATAAAGAAAGGCTGTGCTAAGGCCTCCAATTAATAGCAATGGATAACAGCCCCCCTCCAGACCTACACAGACAGACTACAACAGGTCAGGCAGTTGTATGTTAGTTCTGCAGGGTATGAAGTCTGAAACTGAAATGTAGGTCAATAAAACCTAAGATCTGTACACTACTGATATGCCTCTAGTCTGCATGATAGGTCAGAATACAAAACGAAATGGAAGCCAACAGAGTACCTGAAATACCCATACAGTCACAGCAAATGTTTACAGTTGTCAGGTGTGCCCCCCAATCCTATGTAGAAATGCAGTAACATGTACAAGTGGGGTTAATAACAGTGGAGCACAGATTACCTGAGCTGGCCCAATTTACAGGATAGATTGTTGCATGTATACAATATGCAGGGCTCCGTGTGTTAGGTTGTTGTGTGTTGTACATTGTGTGGAAGTGGTCAGCATATAGGTATGGAGGATTGTGTCCCGGTGGCCTATGGCCACTACTGTTGATGACAGGGCTATGTTCTGACAACTGCAGTGCCAACCACAATGCATCCCAGCAAGACCAAATTCAGCAGTCATCCATACTCATTTTTCAGAAGTCAGTATCTGTCACCATCTGAAAGATGGACATGCCAAGAATGTGGGCCCAAACATACACACAGTACACAGGTGGAAGTACCCTAGAGAGAGTACATAAAATGTAACTGTCAACTGCACACACCTTTGGAATTGTAGATACAGGTTAGCAGCACATTAGTTGTCTGTGTAGTATGGAATACTGATGTAGTCTGGCCAAACACTGGCAGACCACAAAAGGCACAGTTATGAAGTAATGACAGACTGCAGATGTTCCCGCACAAGGCAGCATAAGGGGAATGTCCCAGGTATATCTGTGATTCAACTGCAAGAAGCCTCTATATCACACATGCACTCAGCTCACCCCACCATCATCCACAGGTTTATCACAGGTCATATCCCTGCTGTTGGGAATGAGTACAGCATGACCCACACTTCTGTATGGGAATACCCACAGAATGCAGCATGCTGAAGAGGTGTCCTATGCAGGTGTGTCCCACTCCGTAGCTGTAAGCAGCACCTTGCCAGCATCCAAACCAATGGATTAATATGGACAGGGACTACTGCCATTAACACCTCCCACACTTGCCCTGTCACCCCAGGGGAATCCAGTGGCTTGCAGCCTGGGACTGTAGGAGTGACAGAATGCACTGGCCTGCTACAGATGGCCTGCATCACTACCAAATGCACTACAGTCCTCTGTCAAAAGCCTGTGCCTCACTCGTACTGCCAATGTATGTTATCTCATGAGGTCCCAAATAATAACATAACACAGTCCACAGAACACAAATGCAAGGCCATGTCAACAAATCCCAGTAGCATGCCCACCATGTCCTACTGCATGAACTGTGGACCAACCCCTAAATAACGCTAGGATGAAGGGACAGCCATAGGGATACTTTCCAGATATCACTTGCATAATGTTAGGAAGAGGATAGAATAACAGAGTGGGGGGTGTAGAAGCATGGATGCCATGGAGTGTGTGAAGTCTGAAACTCTGATGTGTGCCCATACTACCCCTGCCTGCAAACCCAATATTGGGTGGCTACAAACCCACTCGTAAACCACAATGTGAAGGGGAACTGACCAGGTATATGAGCCCTGCCTCTGGGTAACCTGGGTGAATCAGTACAGCTGAAAGGTATGGCCACAGCAGAATATGGTCATTCTGTTATGTTGATAGATGTACAAGCAGGGGATCCTCAGCCACCACAGAACCAAGATGTTGGACCATTTACACACATCCATCAGCAAGTGTCTGCAGCTACCCATCCAGAATGGCATGAGTGTGCAAGAATATGTAGGCTACAGGCCACAGTACTGGATACAGCTACATTCATCTTGTATTTCCCTGGAAATAACTGTGAGCAAATAAATACATCTGTTGGTAGTTGATGACATAATACATTGCAGTGTAAACAGTACATGTCTGAATATCTCTGCTAACACCAACTATGTAACACAAGCAGCACAAACAGCAATGGTAACAGTATTCCACTATCCGTTGCCCATTGTGACTCCATATTGTCAACCTATCTACAGATATCCTGCAGAAACAGGTTGCTAGCTGTAGATGTAGAACACAAACACCTGCACTTGAGTACAACCTACCTGGAATGGATTTACACACTCAATACAGAAGGTTATACTGGGCATGCTCCTAAACTTTGAAGCCCATGTCTGACAACAAAATACAGAAGGTCATACTGGGAATGCTCCAACACTTAGAGAAATGAAGCCCATGTGGGCAATACATATCTGTCAGTCACAGATGTCTGTGCACACACACCACATTGCACACCATTCATGCTTTGCACACACATTGGATAGGAATACTCACACATATCCAAGGCCAACAATCTATAATAGGTCAAATATACATACACAGAGATGTGGGGAAGAGAGAAGCAGACAGTGACAAAGAGATTGCCATCATGAGTCCTGTCCCACCCACCACACATCCAATTGGCCAATATCACATGATGTGCCGATGTCAGTCACTGTAGACATTTGCTTTTGGTAGCCCTCAGCCCTATAGTGTATGTGGTGCTTGTGATAACTGTGTAAAATGATAATACAAATCAGTATTCATCTAGCATTTGTATACCCAGTCCTATCAAATGTAAACTTGTGTGTGACTGAGTGTTGTGTGTGTGTTCCCAGAGGAATGGTCCATGCACACACACTGCACTTCCCATAGCCCATGTTAGCACTCATGCTGATGTCAGTCACCTTGAAATAACCCTCTGGCCAATTATCAGCCCCATAATCTCTGTGGTGTGTATGATAACTGTGTAATGCTATAGTGTAACATGCTAGCTAGATAGGAGTTCTAATCCTAAACATGGCAACTGTGAAACTGTGTGTGTGTGTGTGTGTGTGTGTGTGTGTGTGTGTGTGTGTGTGTGTGTGTATGTGTGTGTGTCTGTGTGTGTATGTGTGTGTGCGTGGAGATTAATGCTTTTGAGGCCATTCACAGTCGCTACACCTCCCATTGCCCTACTTTTGCAAGTCTGCTGATGTCATTCACCTTGAAATACCCCTTTGGAGAAGTGCTAGCCCTATAAGCTCTGTGGCACATGTGATAATTGTGTAATGCTATAGTGTAACATACTAGTCAGGTAGGAGTTCTAATCCCAGAAGTGGCAACTGTGAAACTTTGTGTGTGTGTGTGTGTGTGTGTGTGTGTGTGTGTGTGTGTGTGGGTGGAGATTAATGACTTTGAGGCCATTCACAGTCACCACACCTCCCATTGCCCTACTTTAGCAAGCTTGCTGATGTCAATCACCTTGAAATATACCTTTGGATAAGGGGTAGCCCTATAAGCTCCATGGTGTGTGCCATAAATGTGGAACAATGTAGTAGTAGTAACTACACAGCTATGGGTTTGAATCTCATCCGTGGCAAGTGTTTGTGTGTGTACATATGTATGTGTGTATCTCAAAGATTTTGGCCCCATTTACAGCCAATACACATCTCAGAGCCTGAATTTAGTGATCCTGCAGATATCATCCACCTTACAAGTACCTGTTGCCAAGCCTAAACCATGTCAGGTCAGTGGAACATGTGGTAAATGTGAAACATAATGGTCTGTAAAGATTGTTAGAGGTTTGAACCTCACCGCTGGCAAATGTAAATGTATGATTAGGGTAAAATTATTTTTGGAATCTCTCATCCATTCCACTACATCATCCAATGCCAGTATTTACAAGGGCTGGTGATGTTCCTCACCTTAGAAGTACCTTGGGGCAACATCCAAACAATAAGCTCTGTGGCACATGCGATAAATGCGGTACACTGTAGTAACACTACATAGCGAGGTAGTATTTGGGATTTGGTTCTCAGTACTGGCACGTGTGTCTGTCATCAGCATCCTGTGTGGATGTTGCTGTGATTGTATAATGAGAGGATGCACTGTGGGGTGGGTTTTGCTAAATTATTATATTGAGGACCTACTATATGTCACAATGTCCACCTTACAAGAACAACAGATGTCAAACAGCATAGAGGCTGGTATAGACATTCCATAGCCCTACATGTGACATTATGGATCAGTGAACAATAGAGGCAACCCTTGTATTACTCAGAGAACACTCTCCACCCATATCTCATAAACAAACACACTTGGCTAGGCAACAACCACTATATTGGTAGTTCCCTGCATATTGCCCACAGATAGTAACCATGGTGTGATTGCAGTGGACTACATGCCTGCTGACCACAATACTGCTACTGACATCAGAAAGTACTGTGATGTGTAACATCTCCTGACTGTGTGTTATCCAGCAAGTAAAAGAACATGGCACCTTGTTCCATCCCTACAATAGGCAAATAAATGCTTACAGTGGTCCTTTTGCTATGTTCCCCACTGGACACCTGCAACAACTGTATAGTCTGCAAATGTAACCCACAAAGGGAATACCATGCCTTATACACATGCCCTGTATGAACAGATGCCACTAACTCCACTGAATACCTGTATCATGCTGTCATTGTAGGTGCAAGTACAATCTCAGTTCCATAGCCAGGTCTCCCCAAATGAGGTCAGGAATGCTACATCAGAAGATAACAATCTGTACACACAACATGCCCCAGAGACCTCAAGTACACATCCACATGTCAAAGAACATGTGTGTGGGACATGTGCACAACGCAGACACTATCCATGTTATGGAATGTAGCTCACATGCATGGGAAGCAGTGCACATCACTGGCCACCCACAATAGTAACCCAGATGAGTGGATGGTGAATACAATACCCACCTGTGGGGACCACTCCAGGGACTACACCCCTGAGCCACACTGGAGACCATTGTCATGTGGCCTGATGCCAAGGTATTCCCTTTGCCTAGAATTGTACAGCTGTCAGGCCCATTCACCTACTTCACACTTGCGAAGCAGTGAACCTATGCATCTCAGTATTGACAAGTGTGTGTGTGTGTGTGTGTGTGTGTGTGTGTGTGTGTGTGTGTGTGTGTGTGTGTGTGGAGATTAATTATTTTTAAGCCATTCACAATCACTACACCTCCCATTGGCCTACTTTAGCATGCCTGCTGATATCATTCACTTTGACATAACCCTCTGGCCATGTATTAGCCATATAAGCTCTGTGGCACTTGTGATAACTGCATAATACTGTAGTGTAGCAAACTAGTTGAATAGGGATTATAATCTTGATGCTGCCAACTCTAATGATGTATGTGTTTCTCTGACAGAGTGTGTGTGTGTGTGTGTGTGTCTCCACTGACACCTGCTTTTGTGGACATTCACATGTACTACACTTCCCTTACCCCTTCTTTAGCACTGTTGCTGATGTCACTCACCTTCAAAGATACCTTTGGACAACTCTCCAACATGTAAACTCTGTGGCGCGTGCCATTTCTGCATAACATTGTAATGGCAATACATAGTGAGGTAGGGGTTTGAAACTCAGTACTGGTAAGTGTGTGTTTGTGTGGGTGCCATCAGTAGCCTGTTGGGATGAGTGTCTACTGACAGGATCCTTTGCAGTGTGAGTTTTGCTGCATCATTATATTTGTCCACATTACAAAGCCAACAGTTTTTAAACACTGTAAAGGTTGTTGTAAGCAATCCTCAGCAATAAATGTGTACAGCCATGTGCAATTACTATGTGACAGTATGGAGTAGTAAACAATATAGTCAACTGTTATAATACCCAGATACCACTCTCCACCCACAGATCATACACAAACACATTTGGCTCTTGCTCTCTTACACCCTTCCTTTCTTCCTTTGTCTCTCTCTCTCTCTCTCTCTCTCTCTCTCCCTCTCTGGTGGATGTGGAAAAGTACATCTGTTTTGCATAGGCAGCAGCTTGAGTTTTGTAAGGAATGCTCTTGATCAGCTGATGGCCTGTGCATGAATTGCAGTCCCCCACTTGCTAATTGCACGTGGAACAGTTGTGGTATCATTCCTATAGCCAATTGCATGAAAACACACTCCTATAACTAAGCACTTCATGTGGGTGTTGGCCCTTTTCCTTTACTGTGAGTAGGACTTCATGCGGGTGTTTGACAAACAGCATCACAGAGGGTAGTTGGAAATACCTCTTACAACATACACTGTGGAGACAGGCCAGCAAACAGGAGGGAGATGTTCCACACATGGGGACAGAATGTGTATTGCTGTTCTACATATGAAATAATGTTGGTTTAACAGGGTTTGTGTGACTATGGCTGTTCTACATGATTTAAAGTCTGGCATGACAGTGTTATGTGGTTGAGGAAACTCTCACCTGTAGGGCTATCTGCAAACTGTCCAGAGTTTGGAGTCTTACATGTGTTGTGTTACTCACACATTTCCTATCTTTAGATATGCAGTACTATACTCTGGTGATTGCAGTCAGTACATGGTGACATCCATGTGAGTTGCTGACTTCATATCCCTCAGAAGAGATATGTCACAGCAAACCCTGTTACATCAGGAAATTTCTCAGATTATCACAGAAATATGTCATTATTGGCACTGTGTTTGTGTCTCTGTCCCCCAAGTCTGTCACTCTTTGTCCATATATAATGCAGTAAGAGTTGCATATGTACAGTACATCATTATTTACTGACATCATACCTGGTAACAAGCCAGTGAGATTTCAGAGTGCTAGACATGTTATGTATAGTAGGCCTCATATTTGAGGACAAAACCTGGACATTCTGTTGTAGTGTGTACAGTAGTGAGGTCTGTGTACTTATGGTGATTGTTGACAGAGTTGGTATTGTGAATATGTTACTTGGCCTGGGTACAGACTGTGGTAGATGTCATTGTCCTTGGTCCTGTTCTATCTGATGTTGCCAGCTGCTCCAGTTAACTGCACTCTATCATCATACATGTTTGTAGGGCCAGACTGACACATGTCCCATACCACAGTCAGACATCAGACTACACTGTGTATTGGCCTAGTATATGTAGGGCTGGCTCATATGAGGGTGGTGTTCACACAATATATATACTGTAATATTACTTAGGCTTACCATAATATGACTGTGACTGTGTCTAGATTGGTTGTGGGTATGCACTTTCACACTGGTGTCTGTTACTCCAATCTGTTACATGCCTGTAGTGCCTGCTATATTTGCAAGTACATGTGTATTCCCCCATAGGAAACATGGGTAAGTGTTGTGGCAGTCTGCCTGCAGTTTGCACAGTGCTTTGTGACATTCCTAGCAGCTCAGTGTATTTACCTAGTGTGATGTTATGTCCAGATATTTGTCAGATGAACTGTTGCCTGGCCACCATAACTGTTGTATATGTCTGAAAAAAGCAGTGGGATGGCGTAAAGATGTATGTCACTAAGTATTGTGCAGTATGTAGGCTTGGGACCTCTGCTGCTCTGGTTAATATGTGTTAGAACAGACAAGAGTGTGTGAATTAGTTACATACTCGGAAGCTCTAAATAAAGATCTGCCTAAGCAGCAGAGACCTCCAAAGCAGGCACCCAAGCAACCGCTACCCCAAAACAAAACACGTGCAACACATATCTCACAAAGCCAGTGTGCCGAACAGTCACAGCCCTTAAGACTAAACAACACACCTGATACACTTGTAATAGGTGACTCTATCGTCAGGCACACTGACATCCCGCTCACCAGGCTGAACAAGGAGAGGGTCACGGTGAGCAGCCTGTCGGGCGCTAGGATCCACCACATAACACAAGCACTCAGGTCACTCCAAGGCAAGTACAAATATGATTCAGTCATTGTTCATGCTGGTGTGAATGACCTGAGACGTACCTCACTGGACTACATGAAAAGAGACATAAAGGAGCTCTCTGAGCATGTAGCCCAGGCCAGTATGACCCTGACCTTGAGTAGCATCTTACCCTCACCAAGAATGATGCCACAATATGAAGACAAGATGATCAATTTCAACAATTGGCTTAAGAACTGGTGTCATTCAAAGGGGATCCAATGCCTGTCAGCTTGGGATGATATGCTAGACAAGCCACGATGCTTCGCTAGGGACGGCTTGCACCTGTCACCCCTGGGCTTTTGGATATTGGTAAAGGCTCTTGCTACCCCCATAGTGCCTTTTTTAGGCAAGGCTCAAAAGACAAACCCACCTCCATAGGTATCACAAGGGATAAGAAACTAAGAGTAATGCTACTCAACGCCAGAAGTCTAAACCTCAAGATGCACGCACTCGAAGCTCTCCTTAGCATGGAGAACATCGATATCTGTGCAGTAACAGAAACCTGGTTTAGGGCTCCCGAGAGCACCCCAGCACTACCAGGTTATACCTCATACCATGCTTTTTGGCCCCAAAACTTGGACCGAACCACAAAAGGAGGGGGAGTATCGATATTCATCAAAGATACCCACACCTTCAGGTTGGTGGCAAAGCACGAAGCATCAGAGACTATCCATGTGCAACTAACAGTGTGTAAAACTGCCTTCCAGTTTATAGCCTGCTACAGACCACCCTCCCAAACCCAGGAACCCCACTCGGCCTTCCTGAGAACACTGGAAAATATGAAGGTCTCTCCAAACACCATTATATTGGGCGACTTCAACTACCCAAACATAGACTGGGAGCATTACTCTAGCTCCAACACCCTAGCCCAAAGGTTCCTAGAATTTATAAACTCAAACGCTATGGAACAACTTGTTACCACTCCCACAAGAGGAGAAAACATACTGGACCTGATTATCACCAACATGGGGACTCTATGCTCCAGACCAGAAGTGTATCCCTCACTGGTAAGGTCAGACCATAAACTAATCTCACTGGATATTCACATCCTGACCCCACCCCCTGCCCAGAAAACCACAGTGAAAAACTTCTCTAAAGCAAATTTCACACTCCTCAAAACCGAGGTGGAATCCTTCAAAGTCACTGGGCCTGTGGAAAATACGGCCCAGACCGCAGAATCCTTTATAAACGCATTCTATGAACACCTTCAGGAATGCATGGATCATGCGATCCCAAATAAAACCAAGACCCAATCCTCCAAAGGCAGACATCCTGTCTGGTGGACCCCAGCCATAAACAAACTATACAATAGAAGGAGGAAGCTACTAAATGATAGAGCAAAATCCCAAAAAGGGAAGGCATCACTGATCAGTATTAGCAAAAAACTACGGGCACTCATAAAATTGTCTAAGGTCAGCTTCGAGAGAAAAATTGCACAGGACACTAAGGATAATCACAAGGCTTTCTTTAGTTATGTTAGGAACCTGGGTGGTAATTCCCAGATATGCTCAGAATTAGTCCAAAATGACAAAAAATACACTGAACCCACAGACATTGCCAACATCCTAGCTGACAGGTTCAGCGCAAACTTCTCCCCCCCTCCCCACCAAAAGGGCAAATATCTACCCAGCAGAGTGCTGCCCCCCTGACACCTCAGATGCTCAGGTAAGAGCCGCCCTCTCCAAAGCAAAAAACACAGCATCAATGGGACCAGACGGTGTCCCGGGCTGCGTCCTACATGAACTCCAAGAAGAGCTAAACCCAAACATAAAACTACTGTTCAATCACAGCCTTACTACAGGATATGTGCCCAAAGAGTGGCGTACAGCAACAGTGGTCCCTCTCCATAAAAGTGGTGCCTCAATGGATCCTGGAAACTATCGCCCCATAAGCCTGACTAGCTTGGTCTGCAAAGCTATGGAAAGGATCATCATGGACCTCATAAATAAAGATATTGGGGACCTACAGACACTGGATCCTACCCAGTTCGGCTTTGTTAAGGGCAGATCCTGCCTCTTAAACCTGGTTGATTTCTTTGAAACTGTCACCAAGGCCATTGACGAGGGGAAGGTGGTCCACCCAGCCTACCTGGACCTCGCAAAAGCCTTCGATACAATACCCCACTCGGGCATTATAGATAAGCTCACCAGCTTAAATATAAACCCCTATGTCACTAGATGGATTGCAAACTGGCTCAAGGACAGAACCCACATGGTTAGAATTGCTGGAGCCATGTCAGACTCCAAACCAGTTACAAGTGGTGTCCCACAAGGCTCAGTCCTGGGACCTCTCTTGTTCGGTATATATTTCCCGGAGGTACAGGCCAACATGAAAGGACTGTGGCTGACCAAGTTCGCAGATAACTGCAAACTGGGTGCCATAATCGACTCTCCAGCTGACACAAGCATCCTCCAAAAGGGCCTCATAGAAACAGACAACTGGTGCCAGAGCCATGGCCTCAAGCTAAATGCCAAAAAGTGTATAGTCATCCCCTTTGGCAAAAACAAAGTGCCCACAAATTACCACATAGGTGGTAATCCATTAAGTACAGAAGAAGTAATTAGGGACCTGGGGACCCAAGTTGATAGCAATCTCTCATTTGACAACCACGTGGCCAAAGTGGTTAGAAAAACATTTTATATAGCCCACCTAATCATGAAGGGATTCACATCTAGATCAGGGGAGGTCATCGTGCCTCTTTACTCATCCCTCATCAGATCCATAATTGAGTACAATGCCCCTTTTGGGATGTACCTTACCAGACATCTGTAGCAACTGGAAAGACCCCAAAAGTGCCTCACCAAGAGGATCAAAGGGCTCAAACAGATGCCATATGCTGCCCGGTTAAAGAAACTCCAGCTCTACTCAGTGGCATACCACCTGTTCAGAGGCGATCTGTGCCTGACGTATAAAGACATGTCCAACCCGGAATTAATGGACATGCTGCACCTCAGAAAATCCAAATCCCATCGAGCTATGTGCTCGAGAGACTTGAACCTCAGCACTGAAATAAATAGGACATGCAGGAGGGACAGATTCATAACCCAGAGGCTCCCTTCACTCTGGAATAAAATCCCAGTCCAGGTTAGGCAGAGTCCCTCATTGACTCTCTTCAAGAGGAATCTTGATGACTGGATGGGAGATTGTAGGTTTACCCCGGGTATCACTTCTGTGTCACTGTTAGACAGAGGCACAGTATACTAACCTCGAAAAAGGGCATAGCAAAATAAATTTAAAATGGGTGGTGAAAGCCAAACACATTCTGGCTAGGCTTATAAATGCCCTAGGGCAGATAGCCTAGTATGAACCTATGAACCTATGAATATATCAACTGTGTGGGTTATCTATTCCTGCATTTTTGTGATATTTCCATTTACATGGCTGTAAACATCGACTTTGTCAGGCTTGGTCCACAGGCACAGTATTCTAAATTTATTCTGTACATTTTTGTACCATTTCATGGGGTGGCAAAAGCCACATCACTATGGCTAGGCTTACAAATGCCCCAGGGCAGATAGCCTAGTACTAAACTATGAAACTATGAAACTATGAAACATCTTGCACTAAGGAGTTCTATACCTCTGCACTGACCAGATTGTGTCGGACTGTCCACATTTATTGGTCATATCTCTGCTGCATTCCACAGGATCATTACTGTGATTTATGTGGTACTTCACTATGATGATCTTATGATGTGTATCAGTAACTGATGGCGTACATGTCAGTATCAGAATGACTTCCCACACAACATGTCTGTTAACACAACCCCTGTTACTGTAGCAACATTCCACATTTATACCTGCAATACTTAATACTTACATGACATCCCCTTGCACTAAGAGGTTGTGACTATTGGTGCTGAGGTATGACTTCAGTACAATGTTATGGTCATATGTTTTATATATATATATATATATATATATATATATATATATATATATATATGTATACACACACACACACGTGTGTGTGTATATACATACATAAATATATATATATATATATATATATATATATATATATATATATATACATATATATATATTTATAAATCAATATACAGATATATATATATGTATATAAATATATATGTGTATGTACATGTATACCTATATCTACATATGTATGTATATATTCATATGCTTGTTATGTGTAGACATGACTGTTGTATATACCTTCCCAAATGTATCACACCATATTTATCTGATATGTGTATATTTAGATATAACAACATACTTGATTCAACACTATCACTAACAAATACTTCACAACTGTAGAAGTCAAAGCAGTTGTTCAATACTATTCAGTATGTGTACTGACAGATATATTGGAAAAAAACAACAGCAAACTTTACAGCTGTGATGGCTTAGTGGTTAACTGCTGTGACTATAGGGTACAGGGTCTTGGGTTTAAGACCTGTATGGGGTGTTTATTTTGTTGCTAGGCAGAACAAGGACTGTTGGATACAGAATGGCTAAAGCAGTTTTGAGCAGCTTTAAGCGTGTTTGCATGGGCTTGCCTGACGGTAAGCGGTGCTAACGTATGGTTAAACGAATAGGCATATACACCATGTAGGCTTCGCTTACCAGTGCGCAAATCAGCTTAGCATTTGCATTTAAGCAATGGTTACACCTGTTAAGCATAGCTTAGCCTTGGTAACAGTGATCACATTCCAGTCTGATAAAATAGCAGGGTAATGACATATTTAATAAGTATATTTAAGTCCATGTACATAACATGCTTCTATATGCTGTCATTACAGTAGCAAGGGATGTGAGTATACTGTCTGGAACACCTGAGTATATATATGGCTAATACAACAATCCTTTCCTTTTGTATGTGTTTCATACATGGTTAGTATCCCAGGTTATATGCAGTCACACTTGGATGTATTGTATTATTACATTAATACTGTTAACAGTGCTTTCCCAAGGAAGAGTAGATTGCAGATTGTAGTACCGGAACCATACACCCCTGCATGCAAAGCTGGACTCTGAGTACTGACTATTGTGTTCTTGGTGTGTGAGCTGTGTGTTATTAAGTACTTGCTACTGGATATTAATCTATGTGGATATTAACTGTAGACTACTATATAGGACATGTCATTGAGGGCTGCTGTCATGTTGTAATGGCATACATATCAGTGTCAGACGTCTATCTGTCAAAACATTAATCCTAATGCATAACCTGTTGGCTAGCTGATTTCTGTCTATCCTCTGTACAGATGTGCAGGTGTCAGGTGTCCATCTGGGCTACTCACAGGCAATCTATGCCTGACTGACACTAACATGTCTGCCCAGCTGTGTTATGAATGCCACATCTAGGAAACTCCACTCTGTATGCACCACATGCCATGAATACCTCAACTAGACTATCACAGTCAACAGAAGATGCTTGGGTACAGGTCTCCAACCCAGACACTGGCGATGTTATGTAATATATGTTGCATACATGTCAGTTGGAGTATTTCACTGGCCCTCTGCAAGAGACAACCAGATGATTGGATGCTGCATTTAACTGTTACCCAAGGATCACTCACATGGCATCAGTTGATAGATGGCCTGCTGACAAATGTCAGGTGGCATGATACCACTGTACCCGCATCCCCTACTCTTCTCATCTCTCCATGGACATTATCCTGGTACACACCTCAGAACACCTGCACCTATGGACCCCAGTACTGACAAATGTATCAGTCTGCATTGCTGAGAATAACAGTGTCTGTGTGTTTGTAAACCTGCAGTTAATAATACCCTCAGGACCTTCTCACACATTGCATCACCTATTGCCATAGTTAGAAATGGCTGCTGCTGCAATGCACATTAAATGTACCTTGTCACACTCTTCACCCTATGGGCTACCTGGAGCTTGCAGTACCAGAACAACACTGTTGTACAAATGGCTAGATAGGCATGGGTTACCCTCTGAGTCCTGGCAAGTGTGTGTATGTGTGAAATTGTGTGTATTTGTAGGATACAGCATTCTGAGGCCACATTCTCCAAATATGATACACCTGGCCATACAGTGTAAGACATAATGATGTTGCTGACATTAGGAGAGCCATGACAAACCATCACCCTACTATCCCTGTGGCATGTGCAAAACATGTATATCCCTGTAGTAGCACTAATGAGATAGACAAGAGGTTGTATTGCAGTTTTGGCCAATGTGTGATTGTGGCTATGTCAGAGTATTATCATGGATTTCAGTGAGTAAAATATCCAATGTGGGGTGTGGGTGCTGGGTATAGTCTTTACACCATGGTACCCCCAGTACATATCCCAAGGTCCACTGTATGAGGACCATTGTCACCATCAACCATACAGGTAACTGAGTACACTATCCAGCTCAATGATGCACGTGCTGTGTGCAAATTATTTATTTATTTATTTTACATTTGTTGACCAGGATTGTCCGACTGAGCTAAAGAGCCCTTTTTCAGTGGAGGACCTGGGAGAAAAGCTCCAACATATTATACAAGTTTCATTATAAATTATCAATAAACAACAATATTACAGGATTATTACAAGGCCTTAAGTAGCAGTACAATGTTATACAGTGTCAATAATTAGGAGTATAGCATAACTATTTCAAGATGTATAAAAATAAATATGTCATTAAGATGAGTATAGTTTTTGGGGGAAGTGGTTACAAAAACCCAGTTTTATCATGATGTAGTTGCATGAAGGCAAGACAATTACAATATAATGTTTCTCTGAGGCAATTTGCTTAATAGATTTTAGAAGACAGTAGAAAGAGTAGTCAAGGCAGATTAGAGAGAGCCAGTGAGAAGAGTGAGTTAAGGGCAGACAGTAGATTAAGGTATGCCAAGTAGGGGATGTTAAGGAGGGAGAGTGCAGTGGCAGGACCAGTTACTTTTAAAGTGCTGTTTGGTGGCTGTCTTAAATTGTTTAGGATGTGTAAGGGTCCTGGTGTCTAGTGGGAGCCTATTATAGAGAATAGTGGGGTGATAGCTGTACCTGTTGCAACCAAATTTAGACTTGGGTTTGTAGATTTGTAGTAGGTCTTGGTTAGAGCTTTGGAGAGGTCTGGAGGGAGAATAATGGGAGATGAGAGGGGATAGTGCCGGGCATTAGCAAGACTGGTATAGGATAGAATGGATGATCTGGAGCTGAGAGAGAAGATGCTGGTGAGGTAATTCAAGTCAGTTTAGGTGTTTTAGAGAGAGGCAGTGATGGGATCTGTAGGTTTGTTGGGCAGCAAATCTAGCAACATTGTTGTAGATACATTTGAGTTTGGTCAGGAGTGCTGAGTTAAGATTTGTGAGAATTTGAGAACTGTACATTAGACTGGGTAGAAGGTAGGTGAGAGAGAGTATCTTAGCTTCAGAGGTAAGGCATTTCCTGTGATGGTAAAGGAGCCCTAGTTTTGAATAAGTCTTTTTGATACAGTTATTAACATGCAAGTCAAATTTAAGGTGATTGTTGATGGCTACGCCTAAGAGCTTAGTACTGGATTCTACCTGAATGAGAGGGTTATTAAGGGACTGTATGGATAAAAAATGTTTAATATTGTTGAACTTTTTAGGCAGGAAGAGTAACAGCTTTGGTTTTTAGGGTTAAGGATGAGCTGGTTGTTTGAGAGCCATGTTTCAACTAAGTTGAAAGATGCCTGAGTAGCTGAGAAGAGCTTAGAGGGAGAGTTGGCTGTGGTGATGACTGTAGAGTTATCTGCATATTGCACTAAAGATGACTGAGAACAGGAGGTATAGAGCTGATTAGTAAAGATATTAAAAAGTAAAGACCCTAGGATAGACCCTTGAGGTACACCCATTTGGACAGGGAGAAGAGTGGAGAGTGCAGAGTGTCATCTCACTGATTGAGATCTATCAGTGAGGTAGCTGGAGAACCATGCAACAGTATCAGAGGAGAAGTTGAGGTTATTCAGTTTGTGCAGCAGAAGAGAGTGTGAGACATTGTTGAAAGCTTTTGAGAGGTCCAAGAATAGGCAAGAAATAAGTTTATGGTCGTCAATGGCTATAGAGACAGTGTTGAGGAAGGATAATAGAGCTGTAGGGGTGCTATGTTTGGGTCTGAAGCCGTGTTGAGTGGGTATAAGCAGATTTTCTTGTATTAGATACTGCAGAACTTGTTTATGAATACATTTTTCTAGTACTTTAGAGAGAGGGGAGAGGATAGCGATAGGTCTAAAGTTGGAGATATCAGAGGAGTTACCTCCTTTGTGTATAGGTAGAGTGTAGCATTGTTTCCAGATGGAATGGACTTTAGATTCAGAGCTAGAGTGATTAATTAGGATAGATACAGGGAGAGCAAGAGTCAGCTGCTAGTAGAAGAAAAGTGGAAGGAATATTGTCAGCTGATGCTGAGCATGGTTTTAATTTAGAGAGTAGAGTTTTGATGTAGCTAGTAGGTACAGGTTTGAGGGAGAAGGTATTTGAGGAGATAGTATTAGGAGTAGGGTCAGAAAAGTTGGAGCTGTTAGTAGTAGTGGAGTTTGGGTTAGGGTTTAGTAGCTTAGATATTGAATCGATAAAATAGGTACTGAAGATAGATAGACAGAAGATATTGAAGATTATCTGTAACAGAATAGACTCACTGACAATGTAATTAGCACTGATTAACCCATGTCTCTCAGATGTGTCTATGACTGTTATGTGTTTGTCAATGTGTATATGACAGTATGGCATACTATGTATTGTCCATTAACACCCAGTACATCCCCCATTACTATACTTAGAAGACCTGGTGATGTTCCTCACTTAACAAGAGACTCGGGTCACACCTCATCCTAAAAGCTGTGTGGTCTGTGCAATTAAGGCCAAACACATTAGTAGCAATAAGTACCTAGGTAGAGGTTCTACTCTCAGTGTTGCCAAGCAAGTGTGTGTGTATGAGAAGGGATCTACTTCAGTTTGCAGAATATACATGTCCCAGCAGGTCATCTGTCTGAGAACTGACTGGTAAATGCTAATATTTCAAAGGAATCATGTCATGGAAATTCATTCCATCAAAACTAGTAGTAGATGTGTAAATGCCCTCTTCCCCACTGTATAGCTCTACAAAGATACTGGAGTTGGTATATATAGTTGGCTGATGATGTTGTAGACACAGCCACCCTCATTGGGGTTATTGTTGTGTGTATCCCCATGTTTAGTCTGCTGTAATACTGTACAGTGTATGTTAACAGGTTAGGTAGTTGTCACTCACTTTATGTGCGGATCTACACCACCCCACACCCTCCAAAGTGTGGGGCTGTGCCACCCACACCAGCACATCTATGTTTACCAATGCTTTGATTGCACTACATTTGGGAAGGGGACATATACCCTGCCAGTACCATGGTCGATGATATTAAAGTAGCAGACTGAATATTTACCAATGTGATGTTTTGCCTATTGTGTCTTGGTGGAATTACATAGGCTAAAATGGGTTCACTACAAAATTACGTATGTCTATGTGTACAGTATTCTCTGTGTATTGTAATCAACACCAAAGCCTCTGTTTGTGTGTGTTATACACAAACATGTGGTGTGTGCCACCCAGTACACTTACCATTGTCCACTGTAGAAGGGCTGCTGACATCAGCCACCATGCACATAGCTGTATACACCCCTCAGACCTATCAGCCATGTGGCACATGGAGTAACTCTTATACAGACCTGTTACTTGTGTTCAGCTGTACCCAGGATATGACACAGTCAATGTGTCACCACAGTGCCATACCCCTTGTAGGAAACAACAGCAGACCAACATCCTGCTGACACATAGATACCTAGAACACAAACTGAATACATTATGGAGACCACTATCAGTCAGTGTTAATAACAGGTATAATGCATCATGGCTGAACAGCTACTCATCATGACATGTAAGCATTAAACATTCATGCTGAAAACATGTTATGCAGCATTACATTGCTACACCTTAGTACATTCAACCTGTGCATCAGAACCATATTAGCCTGTCCCTGCATCTATGGTATGGATAACAATGATGTGACACAGGTATCATGTTATGCACAGGGTGTGTTGTGGGTTTGCCAGAGACCTAGGCTGAGCCATTTGGTTGACATCATGTGTGTGCGTTAGGGGGTTTTGTTATTAATTGGGCTGTGCAGATGTGGTGTGTGTAGGTTTGGAGGTGCCCTAGCTGGGTTGGTGATGTGTGTGTATTTATGCACACAGTTTGGCCATGTGGCTGCCCTATACAGGGATTTGTTGGACAGCTGCAGACCATACATGGCAGGGTGTGCAGTTCACCATCTCCGGCCATGGACACGAGAACTGTGCCTGCCAAGGGTTCCACGGGGACTGCCAGGTACAAGGCTAGATATGCTACCCTCCCCTGATGATCACACATGTCTGCTGTATCCTGGTGTGCCCGGCCAGGGCCATGTGCATGTGGCCTGCTGTGTTGTGGTGTGGACAGCACCCCCTCTGCATTGCAGTGCTGGTACTGCCACTATGGGAGTGGCTCTGACTTGTTGCACGTCCATATAGACCTCCACCTGTTGGTGTTGCTGACTTACGTCCATGTGGCTGTCGCCCTACTCCCACCATATGCTCTAACATAGACATTGCACAGTCGAGGATTCCCAATATCTCACCCAACCATCTATCCAGAACCTCTGCAGAATAACGGTGGGCACCTGCGAGATCATGGATGTTGTCAATTACAGCAGAATGAGTACCCTTTGGAGCATCAGAGCCTGTCTGGTATAATGTTCCATACATGCCTGTGCCTTCATGATGGCCCAAAACATGTGTCTAGTTACACCTGCTGTGGCACTTCTGCCAGGGGCATGATGGCCAGCAGCCCTCCTATGAGCACCCCTGTAAATCTGCCTGTGTGGTACCTCGCCGGTCATCTGGCTATGGCTGCTGTGTACAGACACACTTGCCATAGTCCCCACACTGTCCTGTCCCATGCCACCATCCACCAAGTGTCCCTCATCTATGGCCACTGGTGATAGGGTATGTATAGGCAATGTGACTGTGGGCGGGGATAGGGTGGATAACAGTGGGATGACAACCGATGCACAGCTTCAGCCCCTGACAACCCCGCCTGTGCCTCACCATACCTATCATCATTGTCAGAGTCTGTATGGACACTAACATCAGTTTGCCTGCATGATGGACCATAACCCACCTCACCACCTGTGAAGGGAAAACAGAAAACGTCCTTTAAGACCTGTATGTCATTGCTTACCTCTACACACATGCACACACAGACACACACACACACACACACACACACACACACACACACACACACACACACACACACACACACACACACTTACAGGTGAGGTAGCACAAAGATATTACACAGATCTCTCATTACCCAACTGTCAACATGCGTGACATATGGCACTCAACAGTATGCACTGGAGCTATACTCAATCCCTGTTACCAACATTATATATGTCTGTGATGCATGAGTTGTGTTAATAGGTGATGCCCCTTTCCCTGGAACACACTGCACCCATGTACACAGTATTGCTGTGCACCTGTTTAGTACCCTGCCATGTACTGTGCACCATACCTCACAAGTGTACACACCACTGCTGAATGTGTATATGTGTGGCATTTTGTTTACTCTCTTGCTCACAACCCCTATGTGTTTGTCTGACACATACCTGGGTTGATATGAGGACAGATGTCAATATTGAATGCCTGACGTCCGATTTGCAGATCTCATCATCAGCAGTGCATGTATGAGCAATAAAATCCAATTATACTGACAACCTACAAAGCTTACTATGGCTATGAGGAGTGTACACACCCTTATTGACATGCCACCCTCTTCCCTGATATGCCATGGGGCCACAATACTGCATATGTTAACATTACACACACATGATATGTGACATTTGACCTGTGCAATCAAATGCAGTATCAAACAAATGTGTTAGTTGTGCAGATGTTGATTGGGATGCATACAATACGTGGGTTGCATAAGTGTGCATACCCTTAACACAATAGTTTGTTGCAGCATCTGTTAAACAAATTACATCAGTCACTATTCCTGGAAGGTGTATACTAGCATGGCCCATCTTGACTTGCCATTTTTTGGTCACTCCGCCCTACAAATGTCCCCCAACTCTGCCAGATTTCAATGTCAGCTCATGTGCACAGCCCTTGGAGGTCACACAGTGCCTTCACTATTGCTGTGGAGTCAGGGTTATGTCTGGCACAATGCATGATCTTGGCTGTGTTCAGATACAGCGATTCTTAGTGAGCTTTGGATGTATGCTTCAGTTCACTGTTGTGTTTCAGGATGACACCCCTCCCCATCCTCACCCTTTTTGCAGATGCTTGACAACTATGGGCCACACATGAGTGTCATTTTGCAGTGTCCCAAATTCAGAACACCATGTCTACTGGCCTAGTTCCCGCTAATGAACCACAAATCTACAGGTGTTCACTGGCACCAGCAAGGTACAAATGGGGATGGTGGGCCTGAGGTAGAGTGAGGTATCTCTTGTGCAGCACATGTATCTTTATTAATACTGTCTGTAGGTTTCAGCCTTGGTCTCGGTACACCATTACACATTGCAACACATGCCTTTGGGAGACTTGATGTTATGCATATGCTACCTGTAGAGAGCCCTGGATGATGTCACCTGTGGAACAACTCTTCCATCTGATTACCCTAACCCACAGGCCATACTTATGCAGAATCCAGGTAATTATTGACACAGGTGCTACACAAGCAGTACTTGCTAGACATTCCTGCAAGTCCCCAGTGTTGCTGCATGTGTGTGGGCAGCCTCTGTGACCAGTTTGCAACAGGTCTATATCACATAGTCGAAGTTTAATAACTTTGGACATGGAATGTTTGAACCATTCTGTTTGAAGGTAAAGAACTTTGACTATGGATAAAAAAGAAAAAAAGAAAACAAAACAAAATAAACTGTTGTAAGCAGGGGGCAAGCTCCCCTGCACCCCCTACGTGTGGGGCTGCAGCCCCCACACCCCCGCTACTTAAATATATCAACTCCGAGATCACACCACATTGAAGAAAACAGAAACCTTCCCTTACGGAGATTTCCATTGAAATGATCAAACTTCTGCAAATTCAAACTTATGGTCTCGACCATATGAGGTTCAAACTTGCAGAAGTTCGACTATCTGATAGGAACCCATTTGCAACATATGTTGTCATCTGTCTTGGATGGGCATCTGTTTATTTTCTACACTAATGGTGTCCCCTACTTCATTGTCACATACATGCTTGTCCACACTGTTTGCCATGGTATATGCAATGGTGAGGTAAGGCTACGTCTCCCACTGCTGAGTGCTACCTTTCGGATATGGGATCCATTCCATGATTTGTAAGATGTATGCAAGCCACGGCTGCCTCTTTTGCAAGTGAGTGGCAAATGTCATGGACATACTTCTTGGACAGCAGACCATTACTTGGTGTGACATTGAGGATCCATACTTGATGGAAGGTGCATACTCAAGACAAATGAATGCTGCAGTACCTCAAAAGCTGCTTCCACAATATGTTATTTGGAGTGTGTGCACACATATGCTTCCATTGTTTGTTAAGATATGTGTTCCTCATATTTGTTGCCCTAACATAGGATTCTATCTTACACATTCATTGCTCATGTTAGGATCACATTACATGTTGTAGAAGTTGTGGAATGTGGTATTGTGATATGCCGTTGTGTAGATCTGTAACAGTTGCCATTGTAATACTGGTATATACACTCACTGTTGTAGCCACTGTATAAGGGTAATGTTTCAGGCATGTCCCTACTGTAGGCCATGTGTCCCACCATTATGTTCATCTCTGTCCACACATCTTGCACAAACAGGTTGCTAGTTATACTGCAGGACTCTTACATACCCTTCAGATATGCCACCATGGTCACCACTGTGATGCAGTGCAGTTAACAGCAACAATAAGTGAACATGTACAGCATACATTATGGGTAAGTGTGTTAAATGAGTGCATGGCAAATGCCATGGCCATAACATGGCCGGTGTATTGGCAAACCTGAACAAAAGACCTCCATACTCAACAGCTATAGGCTGCTGCCACGGAGGTATATCTGAGGGACCTACATAGTTGTGTGAGAGATGTGATGTCAGTAGCCACACCTGTGGCATTGGTACAGGGTGGGAGCAGCATTTCAGTACATCAACAGTACAAACCCACAATACTACAGATTATGCACATCTGTTCATTACTGCACTGCAGCGACTGACTATGTTATCTGACATACGGATGAAGATACTTTACAGATGAGGATGGAAAAGCAACAGTGGTCTACTAATGTACCCTGGGGCCTTACCTGCATGCTCCTTATCCATTGTGTGGGTAGCACCCACCTCCACAATGCTGTCTTTCAGTTCTTGACTTTGCTAGCAGGCAGGTGCCCCAAGGCTGGTGAGGAGCTCCTCCACATGTATCAGTGGAGGCTGGATAGCATGACCCCAACCTGTGACTAACTGGTCCCTCCTAACTGCAGCAGCATGCTGACGGGCATGGCGGATAAGGTCAGTGCAATGATGTTGCACCTGCTCATAACTGCAGTTACATTGTTTACCCTGTGGACAAGCTCATTCCACAGGGCAGTCCTCTTCTGCAGATCATGGGCCATATACCCAAAGAGGGTACCATGGTGATGCACCATGAAGTTGATGATAATGTTGTTCTCTTGTAGAGTGAACAACGGCAGTCACTCTTTTGACATGTTACCTGCAAGACATAAACAGGTAAAAAGGTCTGAGGACCTCATACTGCAAGGATATCATAGTTGTTAATCAACATCTCCCCCCCCCCACCATATCTGCATAACTAATCTGAACACACACATCAATGGGTATGGTTACACCAAACCTACTGTTGGGACATATATCCTATTGTGCAACAAATATTAAAATGTGCTTCTATTCATGTTCCATGTTGAAACACTATCAGTGGTGGCCTGTTGCTAAAAATGTAACTTGCATGCCATTGTAATGGCCACTGTGATTACATATATGCATGTGTTCTGTTTGCTATGGAACTATTCCAAATCTGGTGTTTCAGGTTACTGGGAATATCTATACATGCTGCTGTAAGTAATCCTGGATTGTGTTGGCTATTACTACCAACATATGTTCTACAACTGCAAAACAATAGCATGTATTGGAAGGCTGTCCCCAGCAGAACCGCCTCTCCAACCTCATCTGGCCATGGCTCCAGGCCACAGCTCATCTGGGATCCAACCCAGGACCTCATCATCTGCTGGTCCTGCACTACCTTCAGGTGGAACCACTTCAGGGGATGGGGCCTACCCCCCCCCCCCGGGAGTGCACAGAGACAGGATCTTGTAAACTGAAGTCGGGTCCAGGGTCTGGTACATAGGGAGATCTGCAGAGAATTGTGGGATCTGCTACACCACCTTGAGGCCCTCATGACACACACAGAGGTTCAGCCTGCCCCTCCTGCTTAGCCCCCAGCACAGCAACCTTCAGGGTCGTGAAGGTGCAGTGGTGACTGCCCATGGGTGGGGACCTCAGTCCCACTGTTTTCATTTGGGGTCTCATGGGCTTCCAATTTCCAAACACCCCTCCCTGTCCAAGATGTTTACCCACCACATGTGTCATATACTGCCCTTGTATGCTGTCTTGTCTATCATTTCTGTCTTCTGAACCAACCTACTTCTCCATATATACCTACTGTCCTTCCCTAACATCCCACTCTCACCTTAACAAAAAAAGGGCAATCTGTTACCAACACAAATCTCACAGCATGCATAACTGTCCATTTCACACACATTTACAACTGCTTATGGGTGCCTTAATCACTCTGTATCCAACAGCCCTTGCAAGTGTGTAACCCAAGACCCTGCACACCATAGCCACATCAATTTACCAGTAAGCCATCTGAGCTGCAGATATGTGTGATGTGTTCTCAAACATATCATGCAGCACAGTCATTCAACAGTAGGGGAAATGTATGTATATATATATATATATATATATATATATATATATATATATACATACACACACACACACACACACACACACACACACACACACACATATATATATATATATATATATATATATATATATATATATATATATATATATATATATATAGCATCAGGTCCACACTCTGAACCTCCTTTCTCAACTGCTACACTGTTCTACATTGCTACAAAACAGAGCGTCACATGTGGACACAGCCTAACATTAGGGGGGGGGTATATAGGGACAGATCATAGATAGGCCTATTACAAACCTATGTAGTTTCTGTATGATACATTTCACATTAGCATGACTGTTCTGAAGGTGGTGGGGTCTGACACTCGTGTCTATCATGACTTCATTACTTCCACCTTCAGATATTTGCCAGACTAATATACATGTTTGGAGGAACAGAACAAACACTATGATGGCTTACATCTTGTTATTCTGTGCAGATCCTCACAGTTGACAGGTATGCCCCACTGCCCACAGGGCCAGATGCTATGTCCATAGCAGTTATTCAGCAGGACATCATTACAGCAAGTCTTGATGGCACATATCAAGCTTTCAAAATCATCTGTCCCATTAATAAGTACTACATTCAATTACATGCTGGCATGTTTCACATACCTGTTTTATTAGTATAATCTTTTCTGTGTTGCACTTCAGGATGTCTCCTTTGTTTGTTTTTTTTCTTTTTAGTATTATTTTTGCTTTTTACTATTATTTCTCTTTTTGCTGTTTTTATTGTTTGTTTTTCTCTCTGTCTCTGTCTCTTTCTCTCTCTCTCTCTCCACTACAGAGATCAAGCTGGTTTGAATAGGTTGCAGCATGGCTTTTGTAGATGATGCTTATGATCAGATGATGGCCTCTGTACCAATTGGTGTTCCCAACTTGCTAATTGCATGCAGCCAACTGTGTAGTACTTCCAATAGCCAATGTCATTTAAACCCACTACTATAAATTACTACATCATGTGGGTGTTGTCCCTTTACCTTTCCAGTATGGGAGACATCTTTCCTGTGTGTGGGCAGAAGTGTTACAGACAGCAGGTAGCAATACCTCTTACAACAGGACTTGTGGACACAGGCCAACTACATGTTTGTATAAGGTTCCAGACCTACAGACAGGGTCAGTATTGCTGTTATATGTTTTGAACACTGCTGGTTTTACAGGGTTTGTGTGTACATGCTAGTTTGGTATGGAATGCAGTCTGTCTGCATAGCTCTAAATTGTGGGCCTATCCACATGATGGCCAGAGGATTGGCTGTTATGTTTTGTCTGTTCACCACACAGGTCTTGTGTCTGACATGTCAGTGGCATTATCTCCGTTGATTGCTATAGGTATATGGAAACATCCATTTGTGTTTCTGACTTCATATTCCTGAGTAAGGGTATGTTGCAATCAATCCTGTGACACCAACAACTTTCACAGTGTATAACAGCAATATTGCAAATATGATCCTGTGTTCCAGCCTCTATCCTCCACATATATACCAGGTTTTGTCCAGATGTCCTGCAGTAAGAGTTTGTTAGGTAATGGCCTATCATTATTTAGTGCTGGCATTCCTGCTATCATTCCAGTGTTGTTGTGGACTCCCACACAAATTGTGGGGTAGGGTCCATATATATGAGGGCAACAGCTGGACAAAATGTGTGTGATCTTGTACAGTCCGGAGGTCATTGTATGGAAAACACTGTTATATGCCCTTGTAAGACATTTTATGGGGGAGGGGTATTAAATGCTTTTATCCTAGGCTGTTACAACATGTGAGGGATATCAGTGTTAAGAAATATTGAGGTATATGGCTATACATTTTCATACATTTCACCATGGGAACAGTGGTGGGCTACAGCTTGCTGTCTTACACACAATTCTGTTTGTCAGTGTGATAGTGACATTTCAAGTTAAGCATTGTTATGTAATAGATACATTGACATTGTGAAAACTAATACTTTTCCCCCTAGGGGTTGA
>NC_056731.1:514796890-514823976 GCF_019279795.1 Protopterus annectens
CCAGGTCCTGAGAATGTTGGCACCAAAGGCTTTTTAAGTACCACTGGCCCGTTTCCTCATATGCAGTCTGGCATGTGGAATTAGTAGAATGCAGGAGCTGCCATGAACCCTGGAGCTTGAAGCATTTTTCCTTGCAGATAACTGGGTTCTGGTGGCCATTATTTGAGAGAAGTAGCCTGTCAGATAGGCTTATTTTTCTAGAGTAAGGAGATGCCATCTGGTATGCTGTGTCCAAAGCTTTAGCTCCCAGAATACAACTTTTGACTGGGGACTAGTTTGGGTTTCTTTTTCATTGATAGTGTACCCAGGGAGTAAGTTAGAGGTCCAGCTACAAATGTCAGGTGCTGCAACAGCTTTCCCTGACAGTCTCTTGCCTGAATCAGTCAATGGGCGTCCAAGTAAGGGAAAATTTTTGAATATTTCTCTGAATGCAATAGGCAATGGCTGGAACAGGCATTTTGTGAAAACTTTCTGGGACAGTGGATGAAGCCCAAAGGGGAGGTGCAGAGAAGCGATGGCGCATAGATCCTGCCCTGCAAACGTATATATTTCCTGCAGGAGTCCCTGATTGGGATGTGCAGATAGGCCTCCTTTGGGTCTAGGGTGGCCCAAGCTAACCAGGCATCTTTGGGCAGCATAGGGAGAAGCTGCTGTGGTGGTGAAGGCATTTTGAATTTTGGTACCACCAGGAAGGGTGTTTGAGAATGGATAGATCTAAAGATTGGTACCAGGAGAAAGTCTGGAAATAAAAACCTTGGCTTATCTGTTCTGCAGGAACCTGTGGCGTACAGATTATGCTTATGGAGCAGGGACTGGACTTGGTTTTGTGCCTCTGCCCACTGGTTTAGAGG
The DNA here is from genome assembly GCF_019279795.1 of Protopterus annectens. Classification (NCBI taxonomy): domain Eukaryota; kingdom Metazoa; phylum Chordata; order Ceratodontiformes; family Protopteridae; genus Protopterus; species Protopterus annectens. Next base: position 514,797,742 of record NC_056731.1, read on the forward strand.
AGGGTCTGGGGAACCTTTTTGGGGTTGGCAGGTAAGTGGAAATAAAATCTGGCAGTTCCCTGGGATACTATATGTTGAGGACCCATCGATCGTTGCAGTGATGTTGGGGTCCAGTTTTGCATGGTGTGCAAGTTTCCTCCTTCCTCTCCCTCCCTAGGGCATGCACAAGCAATTGCATGGAGAGGGTGACAGGAGGAGAGTCATTGTAGAATTCTTTCCATAAGGGGTGGCTTAGTACTTTCCTGTTTTAGAAGTGGAGGTACTCCACATTGCTTAGCTCTCTGCTTACCATGAGACTGTACCCATCTGGGCGGGTTCTTTTTTCCCCTAGGTAGTAGTTTGAGGTGGCCTTGAGGGCTGGAAAGGACCAATGTTTTGAGGCACATGTCTACTGAATCTTGGGCTTTACCTGCAACAAAATCTTTAACTGTCTGCACAGACTTAGCTTTTTTCTTCCATCTTTTTAAAACTCTTCTGCTTTGGTGCCAAACAGATTGTCCTTGTTCGAGGTATGTCCAATAATTTGATTTGACATGGTCTGGCAAGGTCTACTCCTTAAGCCAGGCATGCCTTCTGAGCACAGAACCTGTGACTGCTGCAATGCAGGATGCTTCTAGGGCATCAGACCCACATTACCAGGGAGTAAATGCTTAACGCTGACTTTGCTTTGCAGAGTGCATAGCTCCTGCAATTCTTTACTTTCTGCACAGTCAGGGAAGGTAGATAATTTTTGCTTAATAAATTCCATAGTACATTGCTGGTATTTCAGCATGTGGAACTGAATTTAATGCTCTAATGGCAAGAGTTGCTTTGAAGTGTATACTTTACCCCATCTGTACTAAAGCTCGGGAATCCCTGTCTGAAGGGGTGGGATTCTTAGCAGCTGTAGTGGCTTTTGTTATTCCTTTTTTAGGTCCTTGGGAGATGACCTCTGGGTCAGCAGTAGGATTTTTGTAAAGAAATTTGTGTGGGTCAGGGACTCTGTAGTACCAGTCAGGTTTCCTGGGAGCAGGAGGTAAAGTATCAGGAGTTAGACTGGACTCTATAAAGACATCATCCACAACATCCAGAACAGGAAGAATGGCCAAGGGTCTGTGCTGTGGCAAGTCTAAAAATTCTCAGAGTCTCTTTTTGGACTGTGGATAATCCTGGCATTCTCAATGGAAATGCTCTCTCAAAGTATGTAGGGTTTCAACAAAAGAAAAATCCTCTGGAGGAGAGGCAGAAGGAATGGATTTCCTTTGCATCTGAATCCTCATAGGCAGATAAGAGCATGTCTTCATAATCAGAAACCTCACAGTCATCGGACTCTTGGTCAGATAAAGCTGCTGGGGACAAGTCTCTTTCTTTTAGCAGGGGAAGGCTGGCCCCACTAATCAGCATCAGGTCTTTTTGCCATTTTAAGCTTCTGTGATTGTGGCAAGGAAGCAGGCACAGCTGAGTTTGGGTGAGTCGATTTTTTAGTAGGGCACAAATGCTGCTTGGACTTACAGAAACTCGGGAAGGTTTGAAAACTGAAGACACGAAAAAGTAGATCAGTTTCCAGTCCAATATCGGATACTACTCACGAAGAACTTCCTCAGAAGCCGGTGGTGGCAAAGTGGCTCTGGACCCATCACAAGGCAGGTGGTGAGACATCCGCGGGTTCCGTAGCGATCAAAAGAGTCTTCACGGCATACCCGGACTCCAAATGGGTCAACGGTAGCAGCCTGCGAGAATCCGCCGATGACAAGCATTAGGGGGCTGCAAAAGCGCCTCACTGAAATACTGGCAGAACTGGCGAACTTAGCTTCAATGGAAGTGTCGTCGGCAGTTTTTGGACCTGTAATGTGGTCTGTCTCTGTCTTCACATCCTTCACGTTTTTAGGAAGATCCCGGTGGTTGGATGGCTTACGAAGCCATTCGAATCTGGGAGATCGAGAAACAAAACTGTTTGCTACTAATAAGGGCCCGATGACGAATAGTTTGGGCATTGAACAAAAGCACAAAACCGACAGTGAGTACGTCATGGACTGGGGCGTAAAACAAATTGGCCCTTGATAAGAATGGAAATCTCGATTGTGGTATTTGCTTTCCACAGGCGACACAACTGTTAACTTTTTCTGACATCGGGTTAGAGCAAGAAAAAGGATCCCCAATGGGGTACTTAGATTTAGAAGACTTCAAGATGATTAAATTTGTAAAGCGAAAGCTTTCAGGTAGTGGCCATTAACCCGGCACTGGGTGTGAACTTCTTCTGCTTGGGCTCCTCGGCAAGAAAGGCATGATGTAATGGCATCGTACTGCCTGTTTTATACCACTGGCGACCTGATGTCATGCCCTGAAGCGAATGCAACCAATGCCAGAAATTACTATGAGTCTCTCTCTCTGGTACTTGGGCCAACTGAGGGCTACCCCTGGGAGGAAAACCCAAGTGTGATGACTGCAACAGTGAAACACGAAGAACATCTCCATGACTGCTAACTTAGTCTACTTTTATGTTACCTTAGACTACAAAGATTAACTCTTTTGAGTGTTAAACTTTGTGATGCAAGACTTGTCCAGTGTGATGACAGCATATCCTAACAAGAGAAATAATGGAGCAGATCAGAAAATAATGGAACAGACTTTTACTTAACATTTTTCGTATACAGTTTTCATTTCAGGAAGGGTATGGACTACCTAACTCTAGAGTTAGATATGACAGATTCTCAGGTTCACAAAATAAGAACTGGATGATTGAATTAACTTCCTCCCACAAACTATTTATAGACCTTACTATGGCAGAAAAAACTAAGTACCTATCAAATGTTTGTAAAAATCAGCAATATACAATATCTGAATCTCAGAAAAGAACTATGTACAGGAGTCTTGGCATATCTAAATCTGAGGAATTCTGGCTAACTATAACTGAGCATACTAGCTTTAGACTTGTGAATCCCTGTATTTTGCTACTATAAATACTACTACGTGTTAAATCTTACAAACTGAAATTCCAAAAGGCTTCATTTGTGTGCAGTGGCAGCTATGCAATAAAAATCAGTGTGCTGTGCTGTACTGTGTTATAAATGTATATACTACTCTCTACAGGTCATGATCTCTACAAGTTAGTAAGCAAGAAAACATACACATCTCAACAAAACTGTGGGAATACTTCCTGCCTTTTGTTGTACTAAGTAAGAAGACTGAACTGCAACCCCGCACCCACCTGACCCACCTCCACCTTGACTCACGTTTGATTAGCACTATCAGTGCTAGAGGGGGTGGACCACAGTAGATGGCAGTGAGCAGTTGCTGATGACTCGGTCACATTGGAGGAGGGAGGTGACTCTGTCCTGCTGCTTGGTGACACAGGCTGCCTAGTGAATGTGACTTAGGCATGTGTACAGAGAGATCCATGCCTGCCAGTCAGCAGCTAAAGCAGAGCTTGAGCAAGCCACAAAAGGAAGTAGGAGCTCCAGTGGATAAGGCATAAGAGAGGAAAAAGTCCTGATGGATGCAAGGATGACCGTCTCAGGACTGGCTCCTGCCTCATGGGAATGAATGGGCTGGATACAGCTCTCATCCAGCAGGGAACAAATGGGCTTTATAAGTTGCAGAGGCTGAGAGGAGGCACTGGAAACCCCAGTAGTTACATTTAAAAACAGCATTACTGTAACACTACAAAAAGTATAAGTGTGTGAACTTCAGAATTTCAGTGTGCCTCTGCCATAGCTAAAAGTGTGAATACTGACTTCTACACAGTTGAAAAATCACTGTAGTTCTATCACAAAAATAAGTTTGTAAATTATTTCCTAAAGGTCTAAATCCAAGACACTAGAATGACATACAAGCCTGAATACTGACTTCTACACAGTTGAAAAATCACTGTAGTTCTATCACAAAAATAAGTTTGTAAATTATTTCCTAAAGGTCTAAATCCAAGACACTAGAATGACATACAAGCCTCTAACTGAATACATGACTCAGCGTGGCTTTACCAAACATAACTGTGTGAATAGGTTCGCAGACATCAGAGACAAGCATTGTGAAAAATCTACATACTGTTCCCTACACATTTAATCTTGCTTTCAGTCATCTCGGACAAGAACAATGTACTTTAGCACCTACAAATAAAAATCCTGGAGGTAACTCTATGAACCCTAACTTGAGCTAGATGTTATATGGTTACTAAAAAGTTGTGGTTTGTGTGCTGACATTTGACATTTTCTCTTTCTCTCTCTCTCTGTCCTTACCTGCAAACAGTGTAGATCTCTGCTGCTGTGTTACCAAGCAAATAATCTAAAAGAAATGAGTGCTGGAAAGTTGCAAGTGTTTTTGTTTTTTTTTCCACACTGAGTGGAGTTTGGTAAATAAGATTTCTGATAGTATTCTGATAGATACATTTTTGTTCAAGCTCCCGGCACAACATTACAAAAGATAGAATAGTGTATGCTAAACCTGACATACCTGTAGACCAACATCTTTCTTTTACAGAAGTAATGGACCAGGTCTGTCTAGGCAAAACTCGTCAAAGCTGGTTCAGTAAACAGAAAAGGCTCATCTTTACTTCTCTCGGAAGGCTGCATGTATATGCCTTTCAGAGAGAGTAATGCCAGAATCTGTACTTACCTTCTTAAAGTGTACATGTGTGGGAGGAAAGGGGCAGGAGTGTAATGCAATTACACAAAACTTCTTACAGAAAAGAAAAACAAAAACTTGTGTGAAGTACTTTCCATGAAGTGGTTCTTTAGATGGACTGGTATCAAATAGGATTTGAATTAATCCTCCTAAAGCCACAGTTAGACATACTGTCTCCTTTGGGGCCAAACTTCAGTAAGGTACAATTATGCGGACTGGATCTTACATCCCTGCATCCAGCTGTAGGTCTAACATTACTATAACTGTGGCCTAACCTGAAAAATATCAGTACTGTTCTACTGGCCATAGCTATATCTACAGGACTCTGCGTGCATGAATCCAAAGGCAATGACCTTCAATGTTGTCACTCTAGAAAACAATGATATTCTGTCAGAATGGAACTGTAATGTTGTGCTTTAAAATGAAGTTCAGCTTAGCGATCTGTTCAGTTCATACTTGAGAAGTGCAGATAATCTAAAATGAAAAGAATGCTTAGTTTATTCAACATAAAAAGTGATCACTACCCTTAGGGCTAGAAGTGCTGCAGAAGTACATACATCAGAATATCAAACAAATATGTCAGCAGACAGTTAAGAAATAAAATGCAGTACAAAGAAAATGCAAGAACTACACAATAAGAAAAATGCCACACAAGCAGTTGTTGTGGAATTGTCCATTTTTTTTCTGTAATCCTGCTTCTTGCCAGAACCACAGCATTCCTGAAGTGGCAGTAATTAAACTTTCTCCAGGCAGTATGATCTGTTCATCAGAGTCTGAGAAACAAAAGACTTGAAATTCAAATCATATTAGAGCCACATATGCTCATATGATCTTTGGCAAAACAGTTAAAGTGTTCCAATAGTCTGCCCAGCTGTGGAAATGGCTGAGAGGAAAGCAATGCTGAAAACAAGAAATTTCCAACAAACCCATCTGGGTTAAGTAAACTGTTAACAGTCTTCTGTGCACATGCATTCTGGTTTGCCTGCAACCCCAAAACCAAAGGCTCACCACAAGCTACATGCTTGTACATGCACTTCCTTGGCTGAGCTTGGGAGAACTTAATATGGGAAAACAGTGATTTGTGGGAAACAACCTCCACAGTGCACAAAAGTTTTTTTTCCATCTAGTTACAGCACACAAACCACAACTTTTTAGTAACCATATAACATTGGAATCAATGTTCCTAGAAACCAGAGACATAGCCAACTGAAAAATAGACTGACAATTTAGATTAATTCAGTATGCCCCACCTAGTTACTGCACTTCCAGGTATACACTTGTGGTATGTGCTACAACTATTTGTTTGTCTTTCGGCTTTTTCCCGGAAAGGGGTCACCACAGCGGAACTCCGGTCCGCTAATGATTGGCAGTAGATTATTTAGGAAACACCGAGGTGCCAGCTCGACGCCCAACCTTCAACGAAGGCACGCACATTTACGCACACATGTCTTTCGAATGCTACTCAACCACGGGGAGGACATGCAGACTCCACACAGAAGGTACTCCCAAGCCAAGCCGAGAATCGAACGGGAGAACCTCTTGCTGTGAGGTAACAACGCTACCGCTGTACCACCGTGGCAGTCTGGTATGTGCTACAACTAATTAAGAAAAAAAAATAAATAAAAGATTCTTGAACAGTCTATTGCTACCACCACAGGCATTAACAGATCTCTCCGCTCTCTGGCATAAACTGCATTTTTTTTCTAAAGAAATACATACTTCTCAACTGTCTAGATTTTTGCAGAATGTCCAGATTTTTGGCTATTTTTGGTCTGTTCCTCAAAAAATGTGTGGTTTTCTGGCAAATCACTTGGATGATCTGAAGATTGTTAATAGCATACATTTCAGTTTCAGACTTCAAATCCTTCAGAAAATGTATATTAAAACAAACTATTACTTTAGCAACTTTCTAGGTTTATAAGAGCAATATTTAAAATATGTCCCTATTTTGGGGGCTTTGTCCCCCCATTTTGTTAGACTTTGTCCAGATTTCTTGCTTTAAGCAGTTGAGAGGTATGATCTATCAGAAATCTTATTTACCAAACTCCACTCAGTGTGGAAAAAAAAACAAAAACACTTGCAACTTTCCAGCACTCATTTCTTTTAGATTATTTGCTTGGTAACACAGCAGCAGAGATCTACACTGTTTGCAGGTAAGGACAGAGAGAGAGAGAAAGAGAAAATGTCATTCTTTAGGGAAAATCAGGTCCCCAGGGGATGCTTAGTGATACAGGGATTGCCTCTCTAAGTACGATACTGGCATATTAGGATTTGATAGCAAGCCCTGGGTAAGAGGGCATAGGATCAAGCAGCAAGAATCCAGCTCTCCTATCACTCGTCGGGTGGAAGAGAGACAGTTGCCAGTGCAGCACTGAAACTCAGTGAGCAGCCTGTAGAGGAATACTTAATGGTAGTAGGATACTGATACTGGTGGTGGTAAAGGCTATTAAAAAGCAACTCACTATATATGAGCCATGGATGATGACCCCCACCATTTATACACAACGTGTGAGAACACAACTGGGAACAGCAGATAAGTAGGAAGCCGAAAGATTAAAATCATGAAAGACAAGCAAAAACAAACTCTTCATTTATTCATTTCAACTGTTTCTCTGATTACTCAACTAATCCAATGCAGAGTCAGGGAGAGCCAGCGCCTGTCCCAGCAGTCAGTGGGTGCTACTGTCAGAAGCTCATCCTAAGCAAGGTGCAGAACTCATCACAGAATGCACATACATACCACTCTACATGCACCTTCAAGCAATCTCAAAGAACACCAATTCCCACTGCATGTTTTTGGCATGCAGGAGAAAACCAAACACCTAGTAAAAAACATGACACAAAGAGGATATGGAAATTTGCTAAAGGAGGAATCCCAAGCAAAAACAAACAACCTAGCACTGTGAGGCAGCAATGTTAACATCTGAATCACTGTGCTGATTAAAAAAATGGAAGCTAGGAAAGGCTGCTTTGTTTGGAGTGACAAAAAGACACAAGCAATGCAAACACATCACAATTAGAAACAAAGGATATGTTTCACTGAAAAACAGATTAACTATGCAGTGTTGTGCCTCTAACCAGCCTCCTTACACATACAGCCTCAACCTAGCTGGTGCATAAGGTTGGGGTAAAGATGTCAACTTTCTTATGTCGTGGGTTTACAGAACAAGTCTGAAACATATTCCTAATCTTACTGTACAATCCACTATAAAAAGCCTGTTGCAAGACCTCCACCTGCAGAAGGACTTGGAATTGTGCACTTGCATCTATGGACTGCTGGGGAGCATCAGCCTGCCAAGGATCATAAATGTACGCTAGTAGGAAATATGGCTTTGCACAAGTGTGTGTGCGCATAGTATCCAGCATGATGGGTGCTGTACCACACTTTATGGCCGAAAATAACTCCTCCAACCCCTGCCAGATGACATCCAAGGTCCAGTTGTTGCTTCTCCCTTCCAATGTCCCAGCATGCGGTGATCAGAAAGAAAATAACTACTGTAGCCCTGGGGATCAATGGACATGGGATGGAACTGGGATAAACATCTGTGAAAACAGAAATTTTACATATATGTGCACGTGTATTTGAGGTCCTTTAAAGTAAAGTTGGAAACTAAAATTATGGTCTCATATTATATGTTTTGTACATTCATTTTCTAAATATGCTTATAAGTTTAAATGTGGGCTTCTACTTGTATACTTCTTGAAAAAAAAAAAAAAAAGGACACAGCATTAGTATGAAATACCATCTACACATGCATCCCCATGGCTTTCTAATTTACGATGCATGGATGCAAGAGGTATAAAACATCGATTTAGGGTTCAATGAAAGCTTTTGAAATATTCAAGAATATGCAGCAGTATGAATAACTCACCATAAAGTACAGTTTTGTACCTACCATAAATGTAGATGTTCGAGTGCTAATACAGCTGCAGTAATCACAGATGGGTTTTCAGCAGTCAGGCGGTCCCTCGGTCGGCCGAATTCCAAAGTCTTGGTCCGGCGTCGGTTGTCGTCGCTTACTCTTCTGACGTCAGTAAGGCCAGAGTATATAAGACACAGCCGACACCATGTTCTTCAGTCTTTCTTGCCCCAGATGTCAGGTGCCCCCAAAAGGAAGGCAATACATAAATAAGGCTTATCTACATATGCAGGCAATGCAATGTAATGCAAAATCAGTGTAAGCAAGCAAATAAAACATAGCAGGATAACCCAGTCGGGTGTTATGAAGAGGTTGTTAGGCCCCATGCCTTTACCAAGTGGGGAAGGAGGGAGGGAAACCTGTACTGCAGCTGTATTAGCACTCGAACATCTACATTTATGGTAGGTACAAAACTGTACTATGTTCATCGTGCATACAGCTGCAGTAATCACAGATGGGTAGAGTCCCAAAGCTATGCATAGGGTGGTAGGTACTATGAGGAACTGGGTTGAGCCAGAATGCCCTGCAAAACAGCAGTGGCAAAGCCTGCTCTTGTTCTGGAATATAAGGGTAGGTGGTAGTGTTTTGTGAAGGTATGTACAGAACTCCAAGTGGCTGCCTCCAAAATCTCCTTAGTAGGAACGCCTCTGAGGAAGGCTGTAGAGGTGGCTGTGGCCCTGGTGGAGTGAGATCCGATACCAGTAGGGACAGATTTCCCATGATAGGAATAACAAAACCGTATGCAGTGGCCAATCCACTTGGAAATGGTCTGTTTGGTAACTGGTTTCCCTTGAGCCCCTACAGCATAGGACACAAAAGTTGTTCTGATTTCCTGAAGGACTTTGTTCTGTCCAAATAATAACGAGCTGCCTATGGATGTCTAAAGTGTGAAGCAGCCTCTCCCCTTTGTTTTGAGGGTTAGGATAAAAGGTAGGTAGGTGTATGGCTTGATTTAAGGCTACCCTGGATACCACTTTTGGCATAAAAGATGGGTTGGTACGAAGGGAAACCCTGTCCTGATGGAAGATGAGGAAGGGCTGCACCGCCATGAGGGCCTGTAATTCAGAAACCCTACGAGCTGAAGTGATGGCCAGAAGGAAAGCTATTTTCCAGGACAAATGTTGCAGATCTGTTGAGGCAGCAGGTTCAAAGGGAGGCAATGTTAATTTTTCTAGTATGTAATTAAGGTCCCAGGCTGGTATTAGTTGCTTCCTTGGATGTCTTATATTCTTAGCCCCTCTGAGGAACTGTCGTAAGAGTGGGTGAGAGAATAAAGGAGGATCCGTGTTGAATTCTGCAGAAATGGCTGAGGCATGTATTTTTATGGAAGAAAATGAAAGTCCACTGTTCAGGAGTTCAGCTAGGTACTGTAAAACCTGAGGCAAGTTCAATTTTCTTGGGTCCTGGCCTCTTTTCTCATTCCAACAGCAAAACCGCTTCCATTTTGCAGAGTAAGCTTTTCTAGTAGATGGTCTCTGGCCTCCAAAATGACATCCTGCACCTCCTTGGAGAGTAGGGACTGTTGTGGTGTCAAGGAATTTTCCATGCAGCGAGGTTGAGTGTTTACAGCTGACTGTGAAGAGTTTTGTAGCTGTTCTGAGTCAGTAGGAGAGGCATTAGAGGCAGGGACCAGGGAGGAGTATGTGTTAGGCTCCTCAGGAGTGGATACCAGTGTTGCCTTGGCCAATCTGGAGCAATCAGTATCATCCTCGGTTTGTCTGTTCTTGCTTTCAAAAGCACCTTGGGCAGAAGGGGCAGAGGTGGGAATGCATAAACTGTCCATGCTGTCCAACTGAATGAAAGGGCGTCCACTTTCCAGGCCTTTGGATGAAAGGTCCTTGAACAAAACTTTTCAGTTGATGGTTCCTGTGGGAGGCAAAAGATCTATGTCTGGGCCTCCCCACGCTTGGATTATCTCTGTAAACACCTGAGGATGTAACTTCCATTCGTGTGGATCTGTCATATTTCTGCTTAGAGTGTCTGCCAGTGTGTTTTCCAGTCCTGGCAAGTACTGTGCTTGAAGTTCGATTTGTCTTTCCAGAGCCAAGTTCCAAAGAGTCATGGCTAGTCTGCACAAGGGGTATGAATGTGTTCCTCCTTGTTTGTTTATGTACCACATTACTGTGGTGTTGTCTGTTCTTATCAGTAATTGTCCTGGATGCAGGAAGTCCTTGAAAGCTGTAATTGCATTTATTACTGCTAGCATTTCTTTTGATTGATGTGAAGGTGCTTTTCCTTTTGGGACCATCTGCCCTGAATGCACCTGTCCTTCATGTGCGCCCCAGGCGTAATCTGAGGCGTCTGTGGTTATGACTTGTTTTGCTTGAGGCTTGCAGAATGGAAGGCCTGTGTTTACTTGACATGCTTGGGCCCACCATAGAAATTCCTTTTGCAAACATGGAATTATTGGTATAATTGCTTCCAAACTGTGACTGTGTTGAGACCATAGATTTTTTGGGTACCATTGAAGTTTCCTCATATGCAGCTTTGCACATGGGATTAGAAGAATGCAAGATGCCATGAATCCCAGAGCCTGCAGGATTTTCCTTGCAGTAAGCCTGGTACTTTTTGCTAGTGTTTTGAAGTACTGAGATAGTTGCCCTTGTTTTTCTGGCGTAAGATATGCCATCTGGGTGTTTGTGTCCAAGTTGGCACCCAGGAAGGTTATTTTCTGAGATGGTGTTAGTCTTGATTTCTCCTTGTTGATGGTATATCCCAGAGAAAGCAGTAACCGTGTCACATATGCCAGATGTTCCAGTAGTATGTTTGCTGTCCGCTTGGATCAGGCAGTCGTCCAGATAAGGGTAAATTTGTATCCCTTGAAGTCTGCAGTAGGCAATCACTGATGCCAGGCACTTTGTGAATACTCTGGGCGCAGTAGATAAGCCAAAGGGCAATGCAGAGAATTGATAGTGGATTGAACCTGCAAGAAATCTGAGGTATCTTCTGCAGCTTTGTCTGATTGGGACATGCAGGTATGCCTCCTTGAGGTCCAACGTTACCAGCCAAAACTCCTCGCCCAGCATGGGAAGAAGTTGCTGTAATGTGAGCATCTTGAATTTTGCACAGTAGGAATGTGTTTAGGATGGATAAGTCCAAAATGGGTCTCCAGTCGGTTCCTTTTCTTGGTACCAGAAAAAGTCTTGAATAAAAACCTTGACCTTGTTGGTGTGTAGGTACCTTTTGTATAGCTCTCATGTTTAGGAGCTTTGAAATTTGCAGTTGTGCCTCTGCCCTTTGATTTTGTGGCAGGTTTGGCATGCCTCTCATTTTGGAAGAGTGTGAAATTGAAATTTATAGCCTCTGTTTATAATGTCCAGTATCCATTTGTCTGTTGTGACAATATGCCAATTGCTTGCAAATAATGCTAGTTTCCTCCCAAAGGTGCTGTCAGCTGAGACTTGCTTGGCATGGAAATGAGGAGTCATTGGGTTTGCTTCCTGTATTGTTGTGCACTGTCTTCACCACCTCTTGGTGCTGGAGATTGCCATTGTCTGCCTCTATATGATCCTTGTGATTGCCCTCTGCCCTTGTGCGCCTGTATCTACCTCTTTGGGGCTTGTCAGTGGCTGGAAAGGACCAGTTTTTTGAAGGCCAATTTCTGCTAAAACGTGGTGGTTGGACCTGTAAGAAAGCCTTGACAGTTTGCATAGATTTGGCTTTTTCTTCCATTTTCCGTAGTATGTCCTCAGCATTAGTACCAAATAGTACATCCTTTTGTAAAGGAGCATCAAGAAGTTTAGCTTTCACATGATTGGGTAAATTTTGTTCCCTAAGCCAGGCATGTCTGCGAATGACTGATCCTGTGGCAGCCGCTCTACTGGAAGCCTCTAGGGCATCATAACCACATTGTAAGGTGTGTTTACCCACTTGCTCCGCACTATGCATCATATCCTGTAACTCTTTTAAATCTGGTTGTTCAGGTTGAGACATTTTGTTCCTTAATTGTGATAACAGGTACTGTTGATATTTAATCATATGAAACTGACAGTTTAAGGCCCTCATGGCTAGGGTGGCCGAGGTATATACCTTTTTACCCCACCTTTCTAGAGATCTGGATTCCCTTTCTGCAGGGAGTGGATTCTTGGCAGTGGAGGCCTTTAATCCCTTGGGGCCTTGTGAAATGGTTTCAGGGTCAGCATTATGGCCTTTGTAGAGAAATTGGTGAGAGCTGGGTACTCTGTAATACCTATCAGGTTTTACTGGTGCAGGAGGCAGAGAATCAGGGTTAAGGCAAGCCTCGAATAGACATCATCCAGTACATCCAAAACAGGGGTATAGCCAGAGGTCTGTGCTGAGGTAACAAAGAAATTCCCTAAGTCTTTCTTGGAATCTGAAAAGTCTTGGCCTTCCCAATGGAAGTGTTCCCTCAAAGTGTGCAAGGTTTCCCCAAAAGAAAAATCCTCAGGAGGGGATACAGAAGGAATGGACTGTTCTGCATCTGAATCCTCAAAAGGGGAGTAAGAGTGTTCCTCTGCATCAGAATGTTCTGATAAAATGGATCCCTGATCAGAAGAGGGAGATTCTTCCTCCACTCTGGGTCTCTTGTCAGGAGGGGGCTGAGAACCTCTAATAAGAGTAATTAAATCCTCAGCCATTTTAAGCATCTGTTTCTTAGGCACGGGTCCAGGAGATGGGCCCTGTGCAACAGGCCTCGTAGGATGCCTGGCTGCTTTGGATTTAGTAAAAGCCTTTATTGAAAAAGAAGATGAGGGCCTAAATACACCATGGGTGGAGGTGGACCTGTCCACATTAGTAGGCTCGATATTAGCAGGGGCTTCGGTTGTAGTCTGGGAAAGGACCGAGGACCCAGCGGTCTCGGGTACAGAGAACACCGCCAAAGGAGTGTTGTCGGTAGTCAGGGACCGCAAAGGCGTCTCGCTGAGAACCGGACTACGTGTAGCCTGTTTTGGCGGGGACCGCGGGGTCTCGCGTGTCGGTCCTTTTCCTTGCGGTTTTTGGACAAAACGGTAGTCGGAGTGTCCGACGACATCTTATAATCAAAAACTTTACCAAAGTAGTGTTGGGCGAACTCCGCCCGACGCTTGATAGTGCGTTTATTGAAGGAAGCACAAAAGCGACAGCCTGAGACGTCGTGGTCTGGGCCCAAACAAGGTATGCAACGGGAATGGAAATCCTTATGCGGTATTTGCTTCCCACAAGAAATACAATTATTAACTTTTTCTGACATCGGTCTGAGGCAAGAAAAGTTTCCCCAACGGGGTACTTAGCTTTAAAGAAGACTTCGGTTCCATTTTTTTTTTTTTTTTTCGTAATTCAGGAGCTGACCGACCGGCACTTGCGAACTGCTTCTGCTTCGGGCACCGCGCGGCAAAAAAGACTGAAGAACATGGCGTCGGCTGTGTCTTGTATACTCTGGCCTTACTGACGTCAGAAGAGTAAGCGACGACAACCGACGCCGGACCAAGACTTTGGAATTCGGCCGACCGAGGGACCGCCTGACGGCTGAAAACCCATCTGTGATTACTGCAGCTGTATGCACGATGAACATCAGTAAATGGCTGGCTCATCCCCGTTGTCAAAAATGTAATCCCATCCGGATCTTTAAATGCTTTGACAATATGTCTAATGGCTGGTGCAATTATTTTATAGTTTTGGAGTATTTCTGCTGTATTTAAAATCAAGTATTAGAATTTTTTTGAAGTCTACATTTAATAAAAATGCAAAAATCTAGTCCTTTTTAGATTTATGTTTATATAAAGACGAGGGGCAGTCAAAGAGGAGTATAACCACAAGAGCCTTTTTAAGTCTAGCCATGCATCCCAAACCACTTAACAATTTCTGGTACCCTTGATAAGTGTAAGCAAGGACTTGGGAGGTGAAACATTTACAAGCAGGGGCCTGGGAGATGAACTATTTACAGGCTGAATGTGTTCATTACAGACAAAGATGCCAAACCAGGGACGAACTTCCTGTTCCCCATCCAACTGTTCAAGTGGAACTCTGCTTCACATGGATGGGGAGCCTGTTCCAGAGAAAAGGTAGTCTTGGGATATAAACATGTCTCTATGGCAGATCCTACTTATATCACAGGCACGGTTTAATTCTTTAGAATGGGCAATTCTGGTGCTGTCTTTTTTGTAGGTAAGCAGGAAGTCCATCAGAATGGGGTCTGACAATGCCGTGTATGCCAGGCATAGATTCTCCCTTCAAGAGCCTGTAGGAGACAGAATACAAGGATAGGGCCTTGAGGCAGTCTGCGCTGGACATGTTACTTATGCCCTGTATTCTTTCAGTGAGGAACCTCTGTGGACATTCCAAATGTTGGATATGCCCGGTTAGGTAAATACCAAAGGAGATCTAGATCAGTAATAACTATATGAGTTATGCAAGTATGCACCCTTTCAGTGGATGAAGAAAACAGTGTGAAAGGGCAATTACTATGGACCAGTACACTGGCAGAAAATGATTCCTGTTTTAATCACGAAAGTGAATGTTAAAAAATTTAATGAGAAAAGGTATCCCAAAGTCTCTTGTATACAACCACATCCTACAAGTAATGACAGGAAGAAGGACTACCTACCAACCAACCAACTACACACGCACACACTCACAAACACACACCATAACAATGCAAGTACTGAAAACAGGGCACAATCAAAGTATTTCTACAGTCATGACTTTAGACAGTTCTGTGGATCCCCCAGCCACTAAGAAAGTACATTTGTTAAAGAACTTACCAAAACAGTACATGTCCTACTGATCACTGTTGCAGTACACCTGACATAAATCACCGCTGATGTCCAGCTGGGTACCAAAGCTTTGCCTTCATAAGGTTGTACGTCCAATGGATGACCTCAGCTTGTAAATGTAGAGATATATAGACCGATGTACAAGTGTGGATTCTCAAACTACCTCCAAGCCAAGGGCCTGAAGACTACTGAGAGAGACTGATTTGTACGCTAGGTGATGTGCAGCTCGAATAAGTAAGAAAACTCCCTCTTTCACATGTAACAGAGAAGAGGTTAAATAAAAGGGGGAGAAGAAAAGGACAGATGAAGTGAGGCAGAGAAGAAGGGATGGAGGGTGGGATGGAATACTGCAATAATGATCAGTAAAGCATTTACTGTTAGGACAAGTTCCTACAAAACTGTACTGTGTCCTTACTGAAATCACTGTTGCAGTACTCCTGACATATGGGTGATTCTCAGAGCTGAAGAAGGAAAAAAAGTTATTTGGCTGCTGAGTAGAAGAGTTGTCCAGGAGCCTGGACAAGACTGACCTAACAAAGGCTGCCCTCGACCTGGAGAAAGCATCAATTTTGTAGTGTTTGGTAATAATGTAGGTTCACTGAATGGAAGCAGCTTGGAAGTGGATGGCATGATGGTAAGGAGGAGGCTTGACATCCTGTGTATCCAGGAAATAAGGTGGAAGGGCAATGCAGCAAAGCCACTTTGCTTGGGCTCCAGAGTCTACTACTCAGGAGGAGTCCAGACTATGAATGATGTGGGAATTGTGGTGAGGGAGAGATGTCAGAACACAGTGAGGGGACATCATCAGAATTAGTGACAGACTCATGGCAATCAGACTCCAGTGTAATGATATGGCAGTACTCAATCTCAGCCAATACCCAACAGCAGGATTATGATACTGACGAAAAGAGTGCCTTCAGGCAGCAGTTGCAACGCCTATTAGATAAAGCAGGACAACATGAACTGCTGTTGAAAATGAGTTATCTGAATGCACATATCTGGATAGACCTGGAAGCTGACTGGAGAGAAACCACATTTAAAGGCATTACTCAGGGCTCTAGAGGAGAAAACAGGTGGAGTTGAAATATGGCAGCACCTCAAAACAGCATGTGCAGCTGAACTAAGTATGGAAATAAGGTATACAAGGAAACCTGGTCGTGGAATGCAGAAGTCCAGGAAGTCAAAAGAATGCAGGAAAAAGTGGGAGATAGAAAAAAATGGACCAGTCTAGGAAGGTATACTGGCTGGCTAAGAAAGAGGCTGACATGAGTTATAATAACAAAGAACAAGGGATCAGATGCACTTTACCAGCTTCTAGAAAGTGACTCAAGTAGATGTCAACAAATAAACTATACTAGTTTGCAAGGCAAAAACAGAAAGATGAAGAAGATAGCCAGACACCATTCATAAGGGATGCCAGCAACAGCTAGCTCACCATTCCATAGGAAATCAAAGGCAGGTAGAAAAAGTACTTCCAGGAGCTTCTCAATGAGGAAAACCCCAGCAGCTGTACTGCCCTAGACAACCTTTGATGAAAGAGGAGGAGCCCATCACAGAAGCAGTAAGAACAGCACTAAGGAAACTGACGTCAGGGATAGCAGCAAGCTCACATTAGGTCACAGCAGATATGATAAAGACATTAGGTGAAAGAGGGGAGAAATAGCTCGCGAGTGCCCTCATCAGAGATAAACACAGGGACTAGTATGCTTATTCTCCAGTCAAGAACAAAGGGGACATTCACAACTGTGGGCAGTACAGAGGGATCAAACTCCTATCATCCTGCATGAAAGTTCTGGAAAGGGTGACTGACAGACAAATACTCAGTGTAGCAGACAGTAAGATGAGATAGAAGCAGTATGGATTCAAATCAGGATGTAGCACAACTGATCAAATGTTTGTAATGAGAAAGATCATTGAGAAAAAGCTACAGATGAGGAAAGAGTCCAAGTGGGCATTTCTAAACTAGGAGAAAGCATATGACAATGTCCCAAGAAAGATGATTTGGGCAGTCTTAAGGTGGTTCGAAGTCCCAGAAACACTGCCAGAATTAATGTAGGCTATGTACAAGGACCCAATGACTCAAGTACAAACAGTATTTGGTTTCACAGAGGGGTCATCAGTGGGAGTCAGCTCCGAGTCCACTACTGTGTACTGGACACAGACTACATCAGAAAACAGGTCGGAGGGAAAAAATCAGCAAAGCTGCTGTATGCAGACAATGTGGCATTACAGGGAGACTCTGAGTAAGAACTTCAACAAAGGACAGGGGAATGGAATGCAAAAGTGAAGGCACACGGGATGAAAATGAGTACAGATAAGACCGTTGTAATGGCAGCAAATGGAAAAAAAAATCAGAAAAGCCTGAGAATGGAGATAGAACAGAAAACAGTAGAAGAAGTTAACAGCTTCAACTATCTGGGAGGGGTGGTTGAGGAGAATGGAAGTCTGAATGAGGAGGTCCAAGCTAGAATCAGAGGAGCTGCAGCCAAATGACTCCGTGTCAGAGGTAATTTATGACAGAAGAATGTCAAAAAAAGATGAAAAGCAAGTAGTACAAATCAGTGGTGCGACCAGGACTACTGTATGGTACAGAAACCTGGGCAGTAAAGGCCGAGCAGCTGAGGAAGCTGGAGGTGAAGGGGATGATGTACTTAAGACAGGTGGGTAGGATGCACACTGTGGCACAGAAGAAATGAGGACATAACAGCAGAAGCCAAAGTAGCTCCAACTGCAGAAAATGTCAAAGAGAACAGATTACGATGGTTCAAGCACATGTGCAGAAATACAGAAGTAAAAACGTCAACCCGTGGACACTGCTGGGATCACACAGACTTCTATCAATGGATTTTCATCCTGTGAAGTCTGGCCAGGGGGAGCATAAGGATGGTGGCTTCCATGAACCTCAAAATTCTTAGCATCTCCCTTGCTGATAAATGGATTATTGCCGAGAGATTTTGGAAAAAAATGGATGCTCTGTAAACTTTTTCCTGGGGAAGGAAGGCACACATATTCTTTGTATTTGCTCTGCAATCTAGGGAAACCAAATCCTGTACAGGGGCAATGTTTTTTTTTTTTTTTTTTTTTTTTGTAGTTTATAGTGAAGCCCAGATCTCTCAGCAGTTGATGGTGAAGTGTAGATGCTGAATAATTACTTCTGGAGAGAAAGCCTGGATCAATAGTTTGTCCATGTAGGGGAAAATCTGGATTCATTGAGTGTGACAGAAAGCTACTACTGGAGCTAGACACTGAGAACACCCTTGGAGCTGTGGAAAGGCCAAAAGGCAGAGCAGTAAACTGAAAGCTCAAGGAGCCAGAGCAAAACCTGTGGAATCTCCTAAAAGAAGGACAGATTAGTACGTGTAAGCAGGCATTCTTCAGATCTAGTGACACTAAGAAAGCCTTGGGGAGGATGAAAGGTAGAATAATATGAAGAGACAGCATTTTGAAAGACTGTACCCTCAAATAAGTGTTTAGAAGAGCCAGGTCTAGGATGGGTCTCCACTGCCCTTCTTTCCTTGGCACTAAAAACTTCCTGGAGTAAAATTCTCTTTTCCCAAGAAGTCCTTTGGGCCTTGATCAATGATGCCCTGATTCAAGAGGTGTTGAATAATGGGGGCAAGAAGGGGCATTTGGTTGTAAATACGTTGTGGCATGTCTTAAAGAAGGGGAATATTTTCACAGGACATGGCACAACTGTCTCTGAAAAAGGATGGGGCCCACTTGTCTGTGATAATAGCTTCCTACATGGCCAAGGAAAGTGACAGTCTTTGGGAAAGAGGAGTAATGGGGCTGAGGACATGGGAGGTTTGTTGCAAAGGTAGCTACAGTTTTTGCTTCTAAAGGAAAGCCTTCTCACTGCAGATTCCCTATGGGGTTGTCAGAGTACCTTCTCCTAGGGGCTTTTGTTTCTGAGATGTCCTAGGATCCCTTTTAATGAAGGAGATAGATTTAGATAGGCACCTTTTATGGTATCAAGAAACAGAGGAGATTAGAATCCGCCTGTAGTCTTTCAGAGTCTTATCTTTGTCTTGTAGAGTTTTGAGCAGACTGACTGAGGACTGAAGTCTTTGTCCAAGGCAGAGTCTAAAAGTTTTGATTTGAAATCTTCAGGAACAGGCTGACTGTGAAGCCATGCATATCAGAGAATAACAGATCCAGCGGGAGCTTCCATAGAAGCTTCTACAGCACCATAACTGCACTTAATGCTGTGTCTGGCTGAGTGGCCTAGGACAGTAAGCTCTGCATTTGTTGCTTTGACTGATTAAGAAGGTCCAGCATAAAGTTTAAGTAGTGCAGGACAGACATCAAGTACTTTGTCATTTGAGTCTTGCAGTTAATTGCCATAAATGAAAGGGTAGCGGAAATGTAAGTCTTCTTTCAACATCTATCCACAACCCTACTGTCTTTGTCCACAGGTAGAGCATTAGCTTAGGAACTGGTTGTTGAGAATCCGGATCAGAACAGGTATCCTGGAAAGCCTCAGACAGGAGGGTCTGGGGAAGAGGCAGGGGTGCCTATTTCCAAGAGGCTATAATACCTCTTCTGAGCATCAGCGATCCAAGTGGACTGCCATTCAAAATGTTTCATCATGTTCTGGATACTCTCTTCTTCCTCAGTAGGGGAATTCCATGACAGAGAGTCCTATTTATCCTAAGAGGTTTTTCCTGGAGAATGCAGCTGATAGGAATAATCTAGAGAATGGTCAGAATTTTAAACTTATTTTTCAGAAGAGGAGTAAACAAAGTAGGATTTTTGAGGAGTAGCCTGTAGTTGGGGAGACACAGAGGAGGAAGGTTTCAAAGACATAATAGCTTTGAACAACCTCTGTTAGAAATCTACCCAGTCCTTTTCCCTAGCTGCTGAGGGAGAAGCCATATGCCTACTGTTTTTTTCTTTTCAGGCATGACATCCACCTGGATGAGACGCAGAGGTTTGGAACCCTGTTTAACTTCTATTAAAGATCCTGGAACCTCTTCCCTAACTAAATTTGAGGAACATTTTGAGGTCCCTCAGAAATGATGAGTTGCAGATCATCGGAGATATCAGCAGTCTGCAAGGTCTCAGGAGCCATACCAGCCTCCAACGGGGTCTCGGTAGCAGACAACTGAGACGTAACCTGGTGTACCACAGGTTCTGGAAACTCAGCAGGTACATCGGAGTCTGATGTGTCAGACTGCAGATCTGATCCAAGCCTCTTTAGCTTTTTCTTCTGCAGAAGATGGAAGTCTGAGGATGAGGATTCAGCCATCTTGGACTGTGCTAAGAATTTAAGATGCTGAGTCTCTAGAAAGGTGTTGAGAGAGGAAAGCCTCAACCTAATGGTTTTGGGAATGAATGACTGACAGACTGAGCAAGATTCATGACAGTGTTCCGGGCCTAGACAAAAGTGAAATGTGACGTGCAAGTCCTGGTACAAAATCTGCCTATCGCATTCATAGTTACCCCCTCTTAGCCGACATTTAACACCTTTCAACAAAACAACATAAGGAAAGCTCCCTATGCCTCATGCACTCATTCGGATAAAATGATAAAAGTAAAGGTACTAATTATCAGTCCCAATGGATACACAACCTGCTTTCAGGCTGTCAGCAAAACGACCACTGTCTGAAGAAGTCTATTAAAAATGAAAGTGTTTGCTAAGGTTCAATAAATGTGTTATCGTCATTCTGTTTTATTATTTGTCAGCCGATTTATTCCTGGGTGTGCTTTGTGAAGTTAAACAAAATAATAAAAACCCAATTTTGCTTTTCTGACAAATGCAGGGAAAAAAAAAAAAAACTTGTGTGGTTTGAAAAAAATGTTTAAACACCCTATCATTTTAATAAAACTTCAGTCATCCTAAAAAGTTATCTTCAGAAGATTTCACTCAAAGATACACAGTCCATTAAATGTATAGTACAAACTATTTAAAAACCCTGTCAAAACAAAATAGACAGCATAGTGGAGAAGGGGTTAGCGTTGTTCCCTCAAATGCTTAGCTTTACAGTTTGCATGCTCTCATATGTCTGCATCATTTTTTTTCACTTTGTGGTCCAGGTACCTTACATGGACGCAAAAAACAAGCTATAGGTGAATTCTAACTTCTCTATAAAGTACAGTTGTGTACACTTACCATAAATGTAGATGTTCGAGTGTATTCACTGTTGCAGTCCTAACCAATGGCTGATCAGGCTCCCAGTAGCCCTTGATCGGCCAGAATACCAAAGGTAAGTAAATATCACATCGGCTGTCGGATGTAAAGGACGTCAGGACGTCAGATACAAAAGGAGGCAGCTGATGTCACTTCCTCAGTCTTTCTTGCCATAACAGTCAGGAGTCCCCAGAAAACAAGGCTTAAGCCAAAAGAAACTTTGTCAAATAAAACCAAATTTAGCCTGTTCCTTAGGAAAGAACAGGAAAGGACCAAAAAAAAGGGGGAAGGAGGGAGAGAAACCAGGACTGCAACAGCGAATACACTCAAACATCAACATTTATGGTAAGTGTACACAACTGTACTATGTTCGTCGTGTTTCACTGTTGCAGTCCTAACCAATGGGTTTGATTACCAAAACCCAGAGAAAAGGGA
The DNA here is from genome assembly GCF_019279795.1 of Protopterus annectens. Classification (NCBI taxonomy): domain Eukaryota; kingdom Metazoa; phylum Chordata; order Ceratodontiformes; family Protopteridae; genus Protopterus; species Protopterus annectens. The sequence goes on from NC_056731.1 coordinate 514,819,539, forward strand.
GGAAGTACCAACAGAATCAAAGGTTGGAGAGAATATCATGCAGAAGAGCAGTGGCAAACCCTGCTCTGGCTCTAGCAAACAAAGGCAAATTATAATGCTTTGTGAAGATGTGAACAGAAGACCATGTGGCAGCCTCTAAAATGTCTTTAGTAGGGACACCCCTTTAAAAGGCTGCAGAAGTGGAAGCTGCTCTTGTGGAGTGGGTCCTAACCCCTTGAGGAGGAACCTTGATATGAAAGGAATAACAGAAAGTAATACAATGTGCAATCTACTTAGAAATGGTTTGCTTAAAGATAAGCTTTGTCCTGAGCTCCAGGAGCAAAACCGACCAATAACTGTGCTGATTTCTGAAGGTCTTCAGTCCTGTCCAGGTAAAACCTGAGCTGTCTGTGCACATCAAGACAATGTAGGATCCTTTCACCTCTATTTTGAGGATTAGGAAAGAAGGTAGGAAGGTGTATGGACTGATTAAGGGTCAGGCTAGAAACCACCTTAGGCATAAAAGAGGGATTGGTTCTCAGAGAGTAGAAGGTGGTTGTCTGGGGAGGAGAAAAGATCCACCTGAGGAGTGCCCCAATGTTGAATGATGCTGTAAAAGACTGCTCTGTTCAGTTGCCACTCGTGAGGATCCAGGGTCTGTCTGCTCAACTGGTCTGCCAAAACAGTGAGTCTCCCTGGAAGAAACTGAGCTAGGGGATGCAGGCCCAAGGATGCTGCTATGGAACAGAGAAGTATGCTCTGTCTGCACAGGGGCTAAGAATGAGTCACTCCCTGACTTGTTGATGTACCACATGACTGTGGTGTTGTCTGTCCTGACAAGCAGAGTTCCTGGAGAAAGAACATGCTTGAAAGCTAGTAAGGCCTGCTGAACTGCCATCAACTCCTTCAGGTGTATATGCAGGTGCATCTGCTGGGCTTTCCAAAGTCCCTGTATGCATCTGCCATCCAGGTGAGCTCCCCAGGCATAGTCCGATGAGTCTGTGTAAGAACTTGAAGGGCAGGAGGTGGGCGAAAAGGCATCCCTTTGTTTTGTAGACAGGCTGTCGCCCACCATAGATACTCTGTCTGCAGACATGGAAGCAGAGAAATTATCATATCCAAGTCCTGTGTGTGTGTTGACACCAAAGGTTTTTGAGTTACCACTGCAATTTCCTCATATGCAGTCTTGCATATGGAATCATGAGAATGCAAGAGGCCATGTATCCCAGAGCTTGCAGGTATTTCCTTGCAGAGAGCTGGGACAGGTTTGCCAAATCATTGAAGTAAACAAAGAGTTGCCTGTTTCTCCTGGGTGAGATGCATCATCTGGGTGGCTGTGTTCAGACTTGCTCCCAGGAATGTTATCTCCTTGGACGCCACCATTTTTGATTTTTCCACGTTGAGAGTGTAACTCAGAGAAGAGTCTTTACAAATTCCAGATCCTTTAACAGCTGTTCTTGAGAATTTGCTTGAATTAGACAGTCGTCCAAGTATGGATAAATCTGAATTTTCTTCTGCCTGCAAAAAGCAATGACTGGAGCTAGGCACTTCATGAAAACTCGGAGCAGTAGATAAGCCAAAGGGCAATGAAGAGAATGGATAATGTTGCTTGCCCACTCTGAAACGAAGGTATTGCCTGCAACTTTCCCTGATAGGGATGTGCAGATAAGCTTCTTTGAGATCCAAAGCTACTAACCAGGTGTCCTTGTCTAACATTGGTAGCAACTGATGCAGAGTGAGCATTCTGAACTTTGGAATTACCAAGAAAGAGTTCAGAATGGATAGATCTAGGATAGGACGTCATGTGCCTTCTTTTTTTTGGAACTATGAAAAGTTTGGAATAGAAGCCCTGGCCTACCTGCTGGGCAGGAACTGATTCTATTGCCCCAGATGTAACACAGACAAAATTTGCTTTTCTACTTCTGCCCTTTGGTTTGGAGGAGTGTCCGGGAATCCTCTGGGTACTGGAAAGGTGTGGAAAGAAAACCTGTGACCTAGGGATACAGTTCTGAGTACCCGTTTGTCATCCGTGATGGTGGCCCAGACATTTGCAAAAAAAGGCCAACCTTCCCCCTAAAGGATTCTCTGGGCAAGCAGGAACAGGCAAAAGTTGGACAGAGTCATTGAGAATGTTTGGATTAAGGTGTAGCCTTAGAACTGCCCGCCTTGGAAGTGGAAGCATGCCAACGCTCATACCTTTGAAGGGAAGCTACCTGCCTCCTAGAAGATATGTAACCTGTAGTCCGAGAGCGGTTCTGTCTGCTAGTATCAGGACACATCCAACTCTTAGAAGGGCAATTCCTGCTGAAACAAGGACGCTGAACTTGCAGAAAGTCTAACTGTTTGCATAGATTTGGCCTTATCCTCCATCTTTTTGAGCACTTCCTCTGCTTTGCTGCCAAAAAGACTGTCCTTATGTAAAGGTACCTCTAAAAGCTTAGACTTGACAGGCTCTGGAAGGGGCTGCTCCCTGAGCCAAGCATGCCTTCTGAGAACAGAACCAGTAGCTGTAGCACTGTAGGAAACTTCTAGAATGTCAAAACCACAATGTAAAGAATGTTTATTGACAATACTGGCAGAATTCAGCAAATCTTGCATATCCTCTCTGCCAAAAGAGGCACACTTGCAATCTTTGACTTAATAGCCTCCAAGGTGTGCTGCTGATACTTAAGCATATGAAAAAGGCAATTAGTAGACCTAATAGCAAGAGTGGCAGAGGTATAAATGTTTTTATCCCACCTATCTAGGTTCCTAAATTCCCTGTCGGAAGGAACAGGATTCTTGTAACAGTGGCCTTAACTCCTTTAGGCCCTTGAGAATTAACCTCTGGGTCAGCTAGTGGATTCCTAAAAAGAAACAAATGAGAATCAGGGACTCTATAGTACCTGTCAGGTTTCCTGGGAGCAGGAGGAACTGAATTTGGAGTCGAGGAATTTTCTAAAAAACATCATCAACCACTTCCAACCCTGAAGGAACAGCCAGAGGCTTATGCGGAGGCAAATCCAAAAACTCCCTAATCCTTTTCTTAGATTGGGGATAATAATCCTGACTTTCCCATTTAAAATGTTCCCTGAGGGTATTCAATGCATCACCAAAAGAGAACTCCTCTGGAGGAGAAGCAAAAGGAATGGATTCCTCTGCATCTGAATCCTCAAAAGGAGAAAAAAACCTGAGAAACTTCCTCTTCATCAGCAGAAATGCTAGAAGTATCAGAACCTGAATAAGACAAAGCCTCAGGAGAGACATCCCTACCCCTTTTTGAAGGAGGAGGCTGTGAACCCCTAATAAGAGTAAAAAGGTCATCAGCCATTTTAACCATTTGAGAATGAGGGGAATGAGAGGAAACTGGAGCCTGTTTCTTCACAGACTTACGACTGGACGATTTACCTGCAAGTCTGAAGGACTCGGGAGGCCTGGCAACCACCGTAGTAGTGGCAGAGGTTGTCGGTATGAGCTTTCTGTCCGAACGAAGAACAGAGGCCTTGGACACCGGAGCCAGCTTAGCGTCTCCGGATCCAGCTGAAGAGGCAACAGGCAGAAGGTCAGAAGTCAAAATGGAAGCTGGAGGCCTGAAGGACTCCGAAATGGTCTCAATCGAGGCCTACGGTTGAAAATCCGTGGACTGCGGGGGCTGTAAAGATGCCTCACTGGCTACCGCAGGACTGACGACCAAATTAACATCTGAAGGCTTGACCTTCTGAAGCCTGTCACGGTCCTTGCCCTTACGCTTCTTAGGGATATAAGCCTGATGACTAGTGGACGCCATACCGACAAACTTAGGCCACACTCCAAAATGCTTAGCTAAAAGCTTAGCCCGAAGACGAATAGTACGTGGCTTAAAGGAAGCACAGAGGTCACAATTAGGAACCTCGTGGTCAAGGCCTAGACAAATAATACAATAGGAATGAAAATCTCTATGGGGAATCTGCTTTCCACAGGTAAGACAATTATTGACTTTTTCTGACATTCGTTAAGGCAAGAAAAGAGGATCTCCAAAGGGGTACTTGGCTGTAGTTGACTTCAACTTTGTAGTCAGAAACCAAAAAGATAAACTGCCGACCGGCACTCGTGCAAAAATGCTTCTGCTTCGGGCTCCACAGCAAGGAAGACTGAGGAAGTGACGTCAGCTGCCTCCTTTTGTATCGGGCGTCCTGACGTCCTTTACAACCGACAGCCGATGTCATATTTACTTACCTTTGGTATTCTGGCCGATCGAGGGCTACCGGGAGCCGGAAAACCCATTGGTTAGGACTGCAACAGTGAAACACGATGAACATCTGCCTGCAGGTGTGTGTGTAGGTAGCATGTATCTATGTGCATCTTGTTAAGGACTGGGCTGCACCCAGGATTGACTACCTGCTTTATGTCCACTGAATACTAGGATGAGCTCTGGTTCCTAAAGTGGGTACTGGTGAATGGATGTCTCACTGTTAAAAAGTAGCAAAAAATGAAAACCTGG
>NC_056731.1:514839476-514926976 GCF_019279795.1 Protopterus annectens
GCCAAGAATTAAATGGTGGAAGTTAAAAAAGGGTGATTGTGAAGTGGAGTTCAGGGAAGAGTTAAGACAGGCACTGGGAGGCAATGCAGAGTTACCGAATAGCTGGGTAACAACAGCAGAGCTAGTAAGGGAGACTGCTAGGAAGGTGCTTGGTGTGCCATCTGGACAGAGGAAGGAGGACAAGGAGACATGATGGTGGAATGAGGAAGTACAGGAGAGTATACAGAGGAAGAGGCTGGCAAAGAAGAAGTGGGATTGTCAAAGAGATGAAGAAAGTAGACATGAGTATAAGGAGATGAGGTACATGGCAAAGAGAGAGGTGGCAAAGGCTAAGGACAAGGCATATGGAGAGTTGTATGAGACATTGGACACTAAGAGGGAGAAAAGGACCTGTACTGATTGGCTAGACAGAGGGACAGAGCTGGGAAAGATGTGCAGCAGGTAAGGGTGATAAAGGACAGTGAGGGAAACATACTCACAAATGAGGAGAGTGTGTTGAGTAGATGGAAAGAGTACTTTGAAGGGCTGATGAATGAAGAGAATGAGAGAGAGAGAGAGAAGGTTGGATGATGTGGGGATAGTGAATCAGGAAGTGAAGCAGATTAGCAAGGAGGAAGTAAGGACAGCTATGAAGAGGATGAAGAATGGAAAGGCTGTTGGCCCAGATGACATACCAGTGGAAGCATGGAGGTGCTTAGGAGAAATGGCAGTAGAATTTTTAACCAGATTGTTTAATGAAATTTTGGATAGTCAGAGGATGCATGAGGAGTGGAGAAAAAATGTGTTTTGGTACCTATCTTTAAGAATAAGGGTGATGTGCAGAGCTGCAGTAACTACAGAGGGATAAAATTGATCAGTCACACTTGAAGTTATCGGAAAGAGTAGTGGAAGCTAGGTTAAGAAGGGAGGTGATGATTAGTGATCAGCAGTATGGTTTCATGCCAGGAAAGAGCACTACAGATGCAATATTTGCTCTGAGAGTGTTGTTGGGGAAATACAGAGAAGGTCAGAAGGAGTTGCATTGTGTCTTTGTGGACTTAGAGAAAGCATATGATAGGGTGCCTAGGGAGGAGTTGTGGTATTGTATGAGGAAGTCAGGAGTTGCAGAGAAGTATGTAAGAGTGGTACAGGATATGTACAAGGGTAGTGTGACATTGGTGAGGACTGCTGTGGGAGTGACAGATACGTTTACGGTGGAGGTGGGATTACATCAAGGATGAGCTCTGAGCCCTTTCTTATTTGCACTGGTGATGGACAGGTTGACAGATGAGATTAGACAGGAGGCCCAGTGGACTATGATGTTTGCAGATGACATTGTGATATGTAGTGAGAGTAGGGATCAGGTTGAGGAGACCCTGGAGAGTGGAGATATGCTTTAGAGAGGAGAGGAATGAAGGTCAGCAGGGCTAAAACAGAATATATGTGTGTAAATGAGAGGGAGGGTAGAGGAAAGGTGAGGTTGCAGGGAGTAGAGTTGGTAAAGGTGGATGAGTTTAAGTACTTGGGATCAACAGTTCAGAGTAATGGTGAGTGTAGAAGAGAGATGAAGAAGAGAGTACAGGCAGGGTGGAATGGGAGGAGAAAAGTGTCAGGAGTGATTTGTGACAGATGGGTACCAGTAAGAGTGAAAGGGAAAGTCTACAAGAGGGTAGTGAGACCAGCTATGTTATGTGGGTTGGAGACGGTGGCATTGACAAAAAGGCAGGAGTCAGAGCTGGATGTGGCGGAGTTAAAGATGTTAAGATTTACACTGGGTGTGTCGAGGATGGACAGGATTAGGAATCGGTATATTAGAGGGTCAGCTCAGGTTGGACAGTTTGGAGACAAAGCAAGAGAGGCGAGATTGCATTGGTTTGGACATGTGCTGAGGAGGGATGCTGGGTATATTGGGAAAAGGATGCTAAGGATGGAGCTGCCAGGTAAGAGGAAAAGAGGAAGTCCTAAGATAAGGTTTATGGATGTAGTGAGAGAGGACATGCAGGCAGTTGGTGTGAAAGAGCATGATGCAGAGGACAGGAAGAAATGTGGTGACCCCTAACGGGAATAGCCGAAAGAAGATGATGAGGATTAATTATCCAGTTAAAATTAAAGGAAATAATATAAGATTTGACAATGACTGTTCTGCATTACTGATATCCAAGAGAAAAGCATGGGTGCCACTTGTTAAAAGCTTAAAGAAAAACAATATTAATTTAAAAGGTTAAATTATTCATCTTATTAAAAGCTAATCATTATTATGATGAAACATGTTAAGTGGTACACTTTCTGATATCTTGGCATAGATGAGTAATATATTCTTAAATGTAATATAAGATACAAGAAATGACCCTAAACAGGCATGCTAAGTTACATTTTGGGTTCTTAAAATGGTCCAGTAGTGTGCTTGACATGCAACAGCACCCATGAAAGATGTGCTACATTATAAACAAAGTGTAAAAAATATAGATCTTTACATATATAAAAGTTACTATTGGAATCATATCAAATAATTAGAGTAATACTCACACTTTTACAAGTTACACCTGGATCACACATAACTGTCATTCTTTTAATGCAAGTTTATATGCTGTGTCTCCTTTAAAAATGACACTCTGCTTTATATTAAACATTTCATACAAATAGTGCTTGCTGAGTCATTAAATGGCATTTCTTTGTGTGCAATGCTTTTTGGTGGTTGGGATACTTTGGGAAGTTTTTTGTTGTTGTTTGATTGTTTGTAGGGGTTGATGGATTGGTCTGTGGTGCGAAGGTGGCTTGGATTCACTTGTGGGCATTTTTGGGTGAATTGCAACTAATGGATTGTTCATTTTCAAGCCCTTATCATGAAAACTGGCTTGAAGCAACTTAGAGTAATGAGAAATTTTGTGATGCTGTTGGAGTTCTAAAATTCTAAGAATTGTCCAGGTTACTTGTTTCTGTCTAAAAGTAAATAGTCATAATATTTTGAATCCTATGCTAAGATGTCAAAGAATACAAGCTAGATAATAAGCAATGACAGTGAATTGTATTCTAAACAACTTGTCAGTTATTAAATAGTGCTGAATGCTTGCTACTGATACTATATTTGACATGCAATAGCATCCAGCAAAGTTATACTATGATATAAACAAAGTATAAAAATATAGTTTCTTACACATATAAAATTTATTATTGGAATGTCATCAAATAATTAGAGCAACATCCACACTTTTACATGTTAAACCTGTATCACACATAACTGTCATTCTTTTAATGCAAGTTTATATCTATATCTCTTTTAAAAATGACAGTCTGTTTTATAGTAAACATCCTATACAAATAACGCTTACTGAATCATTAAATGTTATTTGTTTACCTACAATGGCTTTTTGGTGGTTAACATACTTTGAAATGTTTTTATTGTTTTATAGTGGTTTGGAATGGTTTGGTGGATTGATATGTGGAGTGGAGGTGGCTTGGATTCACTAGTGGATGTTTTTGTGTGAGTTGTAGCTTCTTCCTGTCTAAAAGTGAATAATCATAATATTTTGAAACTAATGCTAAGATGTCAGTGAATACAAGTTAGATAATAAGGAAAGACAGTGAATTGCATTCTAAACCACTGCCAGTTATTAAATAGTTCTAAATGCTTGCATTATACCAAATGGATAGTTTATACCCTAGCCTACAGAATGACACTTCTGATAAAAAATAGGATTGTGTTTCTCTGTTATTATCTCTTTTTAAGGACAGCAAAACTCATCTCAAAACAATTTATTATGGGAAGTTTGAATCTTAAAACAGAAGATTTTCAGTTGTTTGTTCAGATGCTATTAGACATAACATTTAAGAAAAAATAGGACTGATTGTAACAGCAGTAACACATTAAAGAGTGTCACATATATAAGGGTAAATATAAATGTTCTATTATATGACACTCTACACTAGGATTATAGCTAAAATATAAAACCTAGGAATATAGTAATAGTACAAAACATAGTACACAAACATAAATAGATATAAAAATAAGCAAATATGTACATAGCAAAAGAATATAAGTATGCCTACAAGGGTGGGAGGTTGGCATAGTGGCTAAGGTATTTACTTTATAGGCACAAGGTGCAGGATTTGATTCTCACATGGGTAACTGGCTGGGATTGGAATGGCCCACAAGGATAGTTAGTCTTGTACTCATTTATGAACTTATGAGCCTATGAACAATGTTACACATAGAAAATAAAATAGAAAAATATAAAATCATCTGCCCTATAAATTAATAAATATGACAATAACAACTGACTTCCTCCCTATAGTAGACCAGGGAGCTAATGTGAGGTACAGGTAAAGATGATTGTAGAGATATTCAGTTTGGTTAACTTATAATAAAGATTCTGAACACCTGTTTAACTTTTCTCATTCATAATAACTCATGGGCTTTTTTAAGATGATACATACCAAAAAATGAGACACATTAATATGTAGCAGAAGCAGAAGCTAAGCTTTGTTAGTCTAATGGAGAGTTTGAGAGGTAGTTTGTCTTTTTAAACAAACTAGGAATACGTTATTCCATAGTAGAATGTTTTAGGAGTATATCATTAGGTAATTTTTTGTTTCAAAAGTTTTGTCCATAGCTGAACATTTCATATTGTTATGTATAAAGTATATAATAAGTTCTATACATAAATGCAATTTCATCATACCTGTGTTTTTCCTGTCTTATATAAATGCCTGATTTAAAATTTATATCTATTAATATTAATGGATTGAATATACTAGTAAAGAGGGGGTATGTTCAAATACTTGCAATTACATAAAGCTCAAATAACATGTCTACAGGAAACATATTTAGTTAATAAAGATGTAAATAAACTTTCATTAACAAATTATTTGGTTTTAGCAGGTTCTGGGTTTCAAGCTAAAATAAGAGGCACCCTCATTTTATAAAAGAATTCACCAGTAATGCCTAAAGTAAAATATATCTATGTTGATAAAAATGGTATGTTAAGCATTGTTATAAGTGAGTGGATCAGAAAAACTACATATATTAGTGAACTCTTATTGGATTCTAGGGGTTGGAGATGAGGATGCAAAAAATTACATACATACTATAACCTATTACATTACAGGTGAAGTTATAATGACTGGTGATTTTAATTGTATTTTATCAAAGATTCCACTGCAGACAGAAAGCTGGGAATCACATCTTCAGCCAAACACTTAAATTTTGTAAATCTAATAAATTTAAAGGATATATATGAGCTAAGGAAAACAAACTCACTTCAATTTACCCATTATTCATATGGATATGGAACACAAATATTGATAATATTTTTGTCTCAAACAATCTGTTATCACATATCAGAAAAGTTTCAATAGTTTCATTACCATTATTGGACCATAATGTTATAATCTTTACTATTATTTTAGAAACTGACAGTCTAATACATCATAAGAGATTGCCAGCTTACATTATTAAAATAAAAGGATTCAAGGATTGGTATGTTAAAGAGATTAAAAATTTCCTAGAAATAAACATGAATTGTGAAGTAACTGACATTGTCCTGTGGGACTCACTAAAGGCTTACTTAAATGGTAGAGGTACAAGCTGGTATATTTGTAAAACAGGAGAATGGGACAAAGAAATGAATACGCTACAGACCAAAACAGATGCACTAAAGCTAAATTTAAAACCAAATGACATTATCAGTCAGTCTGAACTTAAAAACTTAAATACAAAATATGTTGACATTATAAATCATAACATTTCAAAAAACCTGGAAAAACTTAAACTTTGGGCATATTCAGTAAACCTTTTAACTTGCATAAACTTGTTCTTAGATCAAAGAAAATGAATAAACTAAATCATATCAAATAAATGATAACACATATAAATAATAAAAAAAGCAAATAGAACAGATATTATAGGCATTCTTGAGGGCTTTACATATTTTATGAAAATAAAAATAATATAGCTGAAACTAAACAATAAATTAACATTGAACAAATAAAAAAAAACGATAGACCATTCACTTTAACAGAAATAACAGATCAAATAAAAAAGTTAAAAAATAATAAGGCATTGGGCTTAGATGGTCTTATAGCAGAACCATATAGAATACTACCAGATAATGCAGTTAAAATATTAGATAAGGTCTACAGACAAATAAAAACAACTGCTGAAGTATCCTCATCATGAAAATATTTCCTTATATCACCTATTTTGAAACAAGATGAGGTCCCTGCAAAGTGTTCATCACACAGACCCATTTCACTTTGGAATGTGGGCTATAAGATGTTCATGTCCATTTTAGCTAACAGAATTAATCTTCATATACCTAAACTAATTAATAATGATCAAACTGGGTTTGTTTTAAATAAACAAATACAGGATAATATAATAAGAACACATACATTAATAGACTATGCAAATAAAAATACAAATAACTTTCTATCATTAGTCTTGATTTAGATAAGGCTTTTGACTCAGTTAATTGGTCATACATGTTTAAAACACTTAAAGTATATAACTTCTATCTGACTAATTGCATTAACTCTTGTGCTTATGTTCAAATAGGTTCTTTTCTTTCTAATTCCATTAAATTATAAAATGGCATAAAACAAGGCTATCCACTATCACCTTTACTTTTTGCATTAGCTATAGAACCCTTTGCTAATAGTATTCGATCCAATAAAAACATTAATGGCATCAAAATAACAGAAGATTTTGAACTAAAGATTCAACTCTTTGAACATTGTTTACTAACAATAGGAAATATAGAGCACTCATTAGAACATATAATTAGTTCTATGAGTCAGTTTGAAGAAATCTCAAACTTAACATTTAATCATAATAAAACTAGTACATTATTAATTAAAATATTTAAAAAAATCATATAAAATATTCTAACTTCAATTTGAATAGCAATCAAATGAAATACCTTGGTATAACCATTATGTCTAATAGTACAGAAATGATACAAACAAATTTTCAACAGGTTGTTGATAACATTATAAGTTTAGTCACAAATTGGAACAAATTCTTCTTTACCATGGAACAATGATTAATGCTTGTTAATGTATATATCCAAAACAGCTGCAAGAGTATCAAAGGTTGACAGTAGTACAAAATAAAGTCCAAAAATACAAAAACCCACTGATATCCACCATGGCAGGTAAAATGAAATAAAATGTAATTTCATTTTACCTGCTGTGATGGAAAAATAATTAAAACTTGATAAAACAACAAAAAAGCGGAAGCATGCTGGTAAAAAAATGGCACGGACTGTTTATTACTGTAAGCACTTTCAGCCAAGCAGATGCTCAGCCTTCATCAGACATAAAACAATTACCACAGCTCTCTATTTATATAAACACAGCACCTTATTTAGTAATTAATTAATTAATTAACCAATCAAAGTAATAAATCAATATAAAATATATAAAAAAATATATAAAAAATACTACACCATAACCATTCTCAAAAAGTAAAAAGCTAGATTATGTGAAAAAACACACCATTTCACAATCATTCTTTCGAATGCAAGGAAAAATATATAACCTATTAATTTCCTAAAAAACTAGTCATAAAATAGACCATATTAACTGAGCTAAAACAAATAGATTGCAAACAAGTATGATACGAATGTTTCAAGGTTTTAACTTACAAACACTACTATTTAAAAGGGGACTACTATTTAAAAGTGTTTAATGGATGTAATCTGAGATTGGTTAGGGAGTTGTGTGTCAGGTGTCCATGAAGAAATAAATCTAACAAGCTGGAGGCAGCTAGGGATGTGGAGTACATGTAGCAATGTGAGCCACAAATGTATAAGCAGTGCAAGTTAATCAGTCCGCACATGCACAGGCAACTCACACCCATACAATACGGTTGGTAAAGGAAAACCCTGTAAAATAAGCACAAAAGTATTATAAATATAATGTTTATTATCTACTTCACAAAAATTAAAACAGTGACCACTCAGAAAATATATTACCATTTTGCAGGGACAATCTTTCAGTCATGTCTGGGAAGTATAATTACAATGCTGGGGTAAATGAATATAAAAAAACAAGGTTATGTAGGCTCCAGTGTTGAAACAGCACTGTATTACTTAATAAACGGTACTAGCCATGACTGTTTTAATAGAAGTGAGAACCAGTATGAAGCATTTATTTGTGTGTGTGTGTGTGTGTGTGTGTGTGTGTGTGTGTGTGTGTGTGTGTGTGTGTGTGTGTGTGTGTGTGCATGTGTGTGCGTGTGTGTGTGTGCGTGTGTGTGTGTGTGTGTGTGCACATGCATGCATGTGTGTATGTTTGTGTGTGCACATGTATGTGTGTGTTTGTGTGCGCATTTGGTGAGTAGCATGCATATTCAGTGACTGTTCCAACAGCTTCCTACCATTAGGGATGAGATACATGAGATAAGAGGGAAATGCCAAAAGTATAAAAAATACATTTCAAAGCCATGTATTTTAGAACTAGTATAAATTCATGGAAATGGACAAACCAAATATACCTCTTATAAATTTTTGCAGGAGAACAGCACTGACATAATAATCTAATCACTTGAATAATACATTAATACAGCATATCTTTGCATAACTACAGTAATATAATCCAGAAAAAATGTATATATGTATATTTAATGTCTGTGTGTTTGTGTATATACACTGTGAGTCCACACACATAGTCTCTATAGGTGGAAGTATGTGCAGTGTGCAGTGGAAAATGCAATATTCCACACAGACAATTGCTATAATACAAGGGATATCTATGCCTATAGAAATGAACTACCACATAATGCAGTATATGAACAATATGTTATCTATATATACATTAGTAACCATTTGGTAGAATGATAAAAACACTGTACAGAATAGTAAATGGAGTTATACCACGGAGAGCCTCTTCATGCAATCTCATAGGTTCATAACATACATAATTAGAAACAGTGTCAGTATCTGCCTGATTAGGATGCAAATTTAGGACAACCCTATAGGAAGAGGATGGGGACAGAGGCACAGGAGGTTTACATATACAGGGGCTAAAGTACAAATGCACAAGAATTATTTGAGGTTATAGCACTAAACAACTTAGAGCAGAGAGCAATATCAGTGAATGCACAGTGCAAGTTAATGTCTGCACATGTGCAAACAAGACAGATCCATACTACAGATCCTGTAAAGATAAAATCTGTAGATTGACTACAGATTTTTTATAGATATAATGTTTTACTAGGTGCATCACAAAAATAAAGATAGTAGCCACTCACAAAAGTATGTTGCACCTTGCATAGACAAACACTTATCCTTTAATAAATTGTTCATTATTTTAATAGAGAAAAGAGACAAGGACAACAAGTGGAAGACAGGGTTGACATGAAGGAGATAGATACAGTGAATTGACACAGGCTTACACATTCTTTAGGCAAAGGTTATTGTGATCTGTACCTGTATCTTAATGCAATTTTCTTCTTAAGATAATGAGATTTTTATTAGCGAACATGTGTTTAGCAAAATCATAATATTAGTAATTCATGATAATGTGACAATAGTTTTGATTTTTTTTGTTTATTATATGTTCACTTATTTGCTTACACAAATTGTAAATGTTAAAAGTTATTAAGTGCTATGTTAAGTGCTCCTTTGTTGTCTGCAAAAATGTTTATTTTCAGACCAGAAGTAGGCCAAGTGATTGTCCACTAGATGACAGTGTTGGTCTGTACAGGCATTCCTATCGTTGGCCTACAACCAAGCATTGTATTAATAGCTTTATTTGATGCAGATTTCCAGCTTATAGGTAAATCACCAAAGTCACTTATTTTTAAATGAAACAGACACTCCAGCCTCTCTGCTGTTACTGGACAGCAATCAGAAATAGTTAACAATTTCACTATGCTTCAGGCATATTATGTGTGTGTGTCTGTGTCTGAGTATTTATTATAAATGCATGTCTTGTATGTGTTTGTTAAACAAACCAATCATGTAAAGATAATCTAGTCATGTGTATTCTACCATGCTTGGTTTTCAAAAACTGAAGGCATAGTAGTAGCAAATAAATATTGTTAAATGATATTAAAATACAATAAACTGCACATTTTCTTTCCATCGGAATTATAGGGCTTGAATGTATTTTTCTTTACTTGATTTAAAATGACCTCATAAAATGTTTGAATATGATGTGGCTTCAGCTATATTATAATGCAGCCCAGTTTCCTGTTCAAAGAAGTTTTAAGAATATAATGTATAAATTTACATTTGCACACACAGAGGCATAATATGTGGTAGTTCTAGCCACCACTTGGAAAACTGAAATCAAGATATTATGTTGATATAATTTTAGAACAGTGTAAAGAGCCTCAGGGGCTTTTCTGCTGTAATGCACTACAGCAACTGAAGTAAAATGAAGCAGCAATGTATTGCAGGTTGTGTTGCTGTAAAATGTTACAGCACTGAATGGGACTTGTCATTTATGCAGTGAATTAAGCTATTAAATTATCTTGTGCTGGTGTACAGTGTGATAGCTGAAACATATGTAAGCCTTTAAGTAAATACAAAGGATAGCAAAAGTAAAAGTAACAATTCCTTACTGTGTGTGTGTGTGTGTGTGTGTGTGTGTGTGTGTGTGTGTGTGTGTGTGTGTGTGTATATCAATATATTATGTAACTCAATACTTCCATCAGTCATTGAGAGCAATGCGCTCATCAAAGAAAACCTTCCCTATGGAACAGCTATCAGGACCCACTGTAATAAAACACAAGCAAGGCAAGACAAATGAGCTGAATCACTCAAGGTTGGTGCTTCTAGACCATGAAAATATAAATTATCAACTGGAGAATGGACTGCAGAGCAAAGAAGAACATTACTGATATATGTGTTCATATACAGTATGTATGCTTTTATGTAGGATTAATGTGTCTAAATACAATTAGGGCTCATTTATAAAGCCCTTGTACCATATTACAGCAAAATAAATGTAAATGCATAGACCAGTATAAAATGTTCTCTGTGCATGCAAAGCAGTATAACAATAATATAATAATGGAGGGTATCTGTAAAGGGTAATGCATGCAGGTCACTGCCGTGTACTAAAGAAGAGATGGCATATGACAGTTGTAGTTAGTTTTCAGTGCTTACCTTACTCAGTGACATGACCATCCTGAGTGAAGGTAATGACTAATTAAGTCATCCTGTGTCCTGAGAAAACAATGACCACATAATGAAGTTACTGCTAAATCCTTTAAATCCAATTTCCCAAAATTCAGAAGCACAATCTACTCAGCACAAATGCTTCACCTTTCTGTACATGCTCTAGTTGCTTTGAGTACAGAATTAAGGTAGAATTGTGGAAATAATGACTGCAGAACATCAAAGAAGGCATGCCCCCCCTCACATCTCATGTGGAATATATTGTCCTTTACTGTATCTTACTTTATTGTTTTAACTCCAAGGCCTTTTGATACTGACTACTGATACTGTAGTCTCAGAGTCAGCTAAAACTTCCTAAAAGGCATATAAGATATGCAAACATGTATCACTACTATGTGTATAAAACAAACAAATGTGAAGAAACAATGTGCCAAAGAAACCTTGTTGTGCAACTTAAAAATGGCCAAACAGGTATTGAGCATCTCAAAGAAATCCACCAATTAACCCATATTAGTTTAAAAGTTATAGCAGGAATTAAGGATGCATAGTGAGAAGTGTTAAAGCAAGAACATTTAAATGGAGGAGCTATGAGCTATTAGCAAGCTATGCTGGGAGCAGTTTAACAGTGACGGCATCAACAAGTAATAGTAATTAAGGGATTTGGAATGGTCTGTGAAATACAAATATCCCAAAAATGGACAAAGATACAAACACAGGATGATTTTCACTCAGAAGAGGGGATATGATGCTATGGGGTTACGATGAGTATATACTATAAATGTGTGACTATAGTTTAGATACCATTAGAATTAGAAATATTAGGCTTTACCCTAGTCTAGTCAAAACTATCAGGGCCAGCGACATAAAACTAAATCTATGCCCAGCCTATCCTTTTATCTATCCATCCAGACTCCTCACATCATGTCTAAAAATTGGACTTTTAAGCAATGAGAGCTTTGGTAACAAATGCTTGAAGCATTCCTTTTACTGGAAACATGGATATTTGGGTTATCTCTGAAATATGATTAATATTTAGTTTGAATCCATGCACTTATGTAAACTACAAACGTGTTCTGCCAAGTTCTCGGTCTTCCCCTCGTCATGGTGAAGGAGTTTATCTTACTTAAACTATGAGATACACAGTATAGTGGCAACTAAAATGGGCTTATCATGGCATAGAGATCAGACTAAATTCAGTCAATTACAGAAGGTAATAGTATATCTTTTTTTGCCACGAAAATCCAGTGGACAAAGCATTCATAGAGATATACTGAAAAGGCACTGAAGGATGTGACCTTCAGGTCAGAAGGTACCCAACACACTATTTGGGAAAAACAGAGGACTTCTACAAGTAATAATAATAATAGTAAAGGTTATAAAAGGTTTACCAACATAATGTTGAATTTCATAATGTCTAATAGTCATTTGGTTGAAAAATAACATCTCAACCCAAAACATTGAATTATCAAAATGTCTATAATCATTTAATTTAAAAAGCAATGAGATCAACTCTACTATTTTCCAGGGCTGCACCCCCCCCCCACTTAAATATATCAACTCCGAGATTGCACTACAGTGCAGAAATGAACAAATTCGATACTTTGAACATTGTGTGTTTAGACTAATTTTATTTCAACATTTTGATCATTTAATATAGTGTGTTCAACCATTTCAGTTTCAACCATTTAGCATTCAACATTATGTTGGTAAACCATTATAAAACACAAGTATTAAATCCTATTAGATGTTCATTATCTGGGTTGTTCCTGAAAAGAGTATACTTACCTGGTCAGAAATATAAAAATAAAATAAAAAAAATAAATAAAATCAGTCAGTCAGTCAGCCAATTAATCTGCTGAGGTGCTTGGAGACAAAAGAAAAAGTGTGTTGCTGCAAAGAAATATACACAGCTTGAAAATGAAACATAAAAACTATGAATCAAGGCATCCTTGATGTGATGATAAGGTAAAAATAGACATTGACATATTGGGCATTAGTGAACAAAAATGTATTAGAATGGATTGTTTTACATCGGATAATAATCAGATTTTATGTCATGGACACTAGTAGGATGCCAACGTCCATATCTGGTTATAACCCAAAAATAAGAAGTATCTCAGTCTGACTGTATGGCAAGCCTTTGAACATTACAGCGATACAAGTTTATGGTCCAGCAGGAGGAAGTTGACCAGTCTTATGAATATCTGCAGTCACTTCTGGTTATAACACAAAAAAAAATATTGTGCTAATCATTAAGTGATTGGAATGTTAAAATTGGTAGTCAAAGAACAGTTAGAATCACAAGCATGTTTGGTCCTCATGTACGAAATGGACTGAAACATAAACTAGTAGAAATTTTGAGAAGAATGCACTAGTTACAACAAACACTTTCAACAGCCTAAACAATTATTCATGAATATCACCAGATGGTCAGAGTGGTTATATACTTTGCAGTTAGAAATGGAAGAGCTCTATACGGACCGCAAAAATAAGACCTGAAGCTGACAGTGACCTGGGTCATCATCTTAACTTTGCAACCTTTAAATCAAATTAAAGAATAAAGAAAAGCCCCAAGATCAGTTACATATGAGTTGAAATATGAAGAACAGATTTAAGGGATTAGATTTACTGGATACAATACATGAAGAACTATGGATGGAAGTTTGGGAGATTGTAAAAGAAATGGCAACAAAACTATTCCTAACAGAAGGAAGACTACGAAGACAAAATGTCTGTCTGTGAAAGCTTTAGAATTGGCTGAAGAAAGAAACAAAGCAGAGAAGATAAAGAAAAATATATTAAACTGAATGTAGACACCCAGGGAACGGCAAGAAGATATAAGAAAACATATTTAAATGAGCAGAGCAAAGAAGTGGAATAAGATAGTAATAGTGTGAAAAACAAGAGACCTCTTGAAGATGATTGGTTATGCTAAGGGGAAATGTATGTGCATGATGAAGGACAAAGATGGCAGAAGCATAGCTTGCTCAATCTGTGCATTTGCAGTACCATGAACAAGTGAGTGTCTTACCTTCTCAGCTCTTCAAGTCAGGAGCAAAAAAAAAAAAAAAAAAAAAACACTTTACTTATTACATTGTAGCAATTGATTTATTACAGTTACATTCCTCCAGCTTTTCCAATGAAGAGCAGCTAAAAAAGAAATAAAAAAATACCCTTCTACTGACAAACCAACAAGGTGGCAAGGTACATGACACCTATGCAGGGTACATGTTTCCCCTTAGCATCACCAGTCATCTTCGAGAGGTCTCTTGTCTTTCACGCTATTACTATCTTACTATCTTATTCCACTTCTTTGCTCTGCTCATTTAAATGTTTTCTTATATCTTCTTGCCGTTACCTTTTTAAAAGCCGGTGTTGCATTAAAGAAAGATCAGGACTGAACATACCTCTCAACCTCTTGGAGCAAGAAATCTGGACAAAGCCATATATAAAAGTCCCAGAAATAGGGACAATTTTTAAATATTGCTCTTACAAACTTAGAAAGTTGATAGAATAACAGGATTTACATTAGCATGAATTTTCTGAAGGTTATGAAGTCTGAAACTCAAATGTCTGTCATTATTTTCTAACTTCAATCTTTAATGATTTGCCACTAATTTTGCCAGAAAAAAACACAATTTTATGAAAAATGGACCAAAAATATGAGACAATAATCTAGACATTCTTCAAAAATCTGTACAATTGAAAGGTATGGGATTGGCTTATGGTGCACCTCAGTACTTTACACCTGGGGCAGTTACCCCTCTTGCCCCACCCTAACTATTTATTTATTTTACGTTTGTTGACCGGGATGATCTAATTGAATGCATGTCCATTTTCAGTAGAGTCCCGGGGAGATAAGCTCCAGAAAGTTACATTAGTACAATTATACAGGTAAAGGTTATTTATATAGATACAAACAAAGTTTCAACAGTTCAAAAATATACACAGTTTCAACATAAATTTAGGTAACAAGTTGTGGTACAGATACATAGTTAAAGTTTCAGCAATTGCAAAAAAATACAACTTGCAAAGTTTGTACAGAATTTGTTGGAAGCATTAGATGAGGTATTTTACACTGTATTTACAAAAGACTTGGCTATACAAGTTAAATTAGCTGTAAAGGGTAAGATATGTCTTTGTAAAGGATGGGTATTAGGTGGATACTGACAAAAGTCAGAGCAGATATAAGGTCTAAAGGAAGAGAGAGGGGAGCAGATAGGATTAGTCAGGATTTGTACAGGGACATAACCAATGGGTTTTCAGATAGAGTTTCAGATTGTGCTTAAAAAGTGTAAAAGAAGACAGTGATGTAAGTTCGTAAGGGAGAGGGTTCCAGTTTTTTCCCACTGCGCGTTTTTGCACATAGCGCAACATCGGGCAGCGCCACCAAATTGGGTTTAAACTATTCCTGGCTCCACTAAGCCTGCTCTTCACTTTTTCCCTTAGAACTGCGCTATCTTAAACACCATATTCTCATTCTAAGGCCCCTCACTGGTCCAAATAAGTAATCTTACAAGTTAGCACTAATAAACCATAAGCACTACTTACTCTTATACTCTCTACGATTACCTTGTCCCCTATTGGTCCGTTTTAATTCAATTCCCTATATTACTCTAGCATGTCCAAAGGTCAGTCAATGGTTTCCTCTCCAGTCCAGCTGGTGAATCTGGGAATTTTGAGGCAATGTTACAATTGTCTCATGTACACGGACAACCCTCTCCTCCTCCAAACAGGTTCAAATATATGTGAGAGATGCAACCATATAGCCAAACTGGAGGCTGAGCTTTCTCATCTCAAAACTGGTGTAACCAGTCAGGAGGAGAAGGTAACCTCACACAACACAATTCCAGTATCACATAGTCCCACCACAACAGCGAACCAAACACATAAAAACACAAAAACATACTCAGAGGCTCTAAATAAAAATCTACCTAAGCAACAGGGACCTCCAAAGCAGACATCCAAGCAAACGCTACCCCAAAACAAAACACGTACAACACATAGCACACAAAGTCAGTGTGCCAAGCAGTCACAGTCCTTAAGGCTGAATAACACACCTGGTACTCTTGTAATAGGTGACTCTATTGTCAGACACACTGACGTCCCGCTCACCAGGCTGAATAAAGAGAAGGTCACAGTGAGCTGCCTGTTGGGCGCTAGGATCCGCCACATAACACAAGTACTCAGGTCACTCCAAAGCAAATACAAATATGATTCAGTCATTGTACATGCTGGCATGAATGACCTGAGACGTACCTCCCTCGACTACATGAAAAGAGACATAGAGGAGCTCTCTGATCATGTAGCCCAGGCCGGTATGACCCTGACCTTGAGCAGCGTCTTACCCTCACCTAGAATGATGCCACAGTACAAAGACAAAATGATCAATTTTAACAATTGCCTAAAATTTTGGTGTCATTCAAAGGGGATCCAGTGTCTGTTAGCCTGGGATGACATGCTCGACAAGCCACGTTGCTTCGCTATGGATGTCTTGCACCTGTCACCCCTGGGCTTTCAGATATTGGCAAAGGCTCTTGCCACCCCCATAGTGCCTTTTTTAGGCAAGGCTCAAAAGTCAAACCCACCTCCATAGACAGCACAAGGAACAAGAAACTAAGGGTAATGCTGCTAAATGCCAGAAGTCTTAACCTCAAGATGCATGCACTCGAAGCTCTCCTCAGTATGGAGAACATTGATATCTGTGCAGTGACAGAAACCTGGTTCAAGACTCCAGAGAGCACCCCAGCACTACCAGGTTATACCTCATATCATGCTTTTCGGCCCCAAAACCCGGACCGAACCACAAAAGGAGGGGGAGTTTCCATATTTATCAAGGATATCCACACCTCCAGATTAGTGGCATTGCACGAAGTATCGGAGACCATCCATGTGCAACTGACAGTGGGCAAGACTGCTTTTCAGTTTATAGCATCCTACAGACCACCCTCTCCAAGTCAGGATTCCCATTCGGCTTTCCTGAAAACATTGGAGAACATGAAGATCTCTCCGAACACCATTATATTGGGTGACTTCAACTACCCAAACATAGACTGGGAGCATTACTCAAGCCCCAGCACCTTAGCCCAAAGGTTCCTGGAATTTATAAACTCAAATGCTATGGAACAACTAGTCACCACTCCCACAAGAGGGGAAAACATACTAGACCTGATCATTACCAACATGGGGATTCTATGCTCCATACCAGAAGTATATCCCTCATTGGTAAGATCAGACCATAAATTAATTTCACTGGATATCCACATCCCCACCCCATCCCCAGCCCAGAAAACCACAGTGAAAAACTTCTCAAAAGCAAACTTCACACTTCTCAAAACTGAAGTTGAATCCTTCAAGGCCCCAGGGCCAGTGGAAACTATGGCCCAAACTGCAGAATCCTATATAAATGCATTCTACGGACATCTCCAGGAATGCATGGATCATGCTATCCCAAACAAAATCAAGACCCAATTATCCAAAGGCAGACATCCAGTCTGGTGGACCCCAGCCATAAATAAACTGTACAACAGAAGGAGGAAACTACTACATGATAGAGCAAAATCCCTAAAAGGGAAGGCATCTCTGATCAGTACTAGCAAAAAATTACGATCCCTCATAAAATCCTCCAAGGCCAGCTTCGAGAGAAAAATTGCACAGGACACTAAAGACAATCATAAGGCTTTTTGCAGTTATGTTAGGAACCTGGGATGCAACTCCCAGACTTGTTCTGAGTTGATTCTAAACGACAAAAAATACACTGAACCCACAGACATCGCCAATATCCTGGCAGACAGGTTCAGTGCAAACTTGTCCACCCCCCCCTCCAAAAGAGCAAGTATCTATCCCAGCAGAGTGCAGCCTCCCAAACATTTCTGATGCTCAGGTGAAGGCCGCCCTCTCCAAAGCAAAAAACACTGCTTCCATGGGACCAGATGGCGTCCCGGGTTGCGTCCTACATGAACTCCAAGAAGAACTAATCCCTCAAGTAAAACTGCTGTAAAATCTCAGCCTCACTACAGGGTATGTGCCCAAAGAATGGCGTACAGCAACAGTGGTCCCACTCCACAAAGTTGGCACCTCTGCGGACCCTGGAAACTATCGCCCCATAAGCCTGACTAGCCTAGTCTGCAAGGCTATGGAGAGGATCATCATGGAACTCATAAACAAAGACATTGGGGACCTACAGACACTAGATCCTACCCAATTTGGCTTCGTCAAGGGCAGATCCTGCCTTTTGAACCTGGTCGACTTCTTCGAAACAGTCACCAAGGCCATAGATGAAGGGAAGGAAGTCCACACAGCCTATCTGGACATCACAAAGGCATTTGACACAATACCCCACTCGAGCATCATAGATAAGCTATCCAGCCTAAATATAAACCCCTATGTCACAAGATGGGTCGCAAACTGGCTCAAAGACAGAACCCACAGAGTCAGAGTTGCTGGAGCCATGTCAGACTCAAAACCAGTCACAAGTGGCATCCCACAAGGTTCTGTCCTGGGACCTCAAGTCCACACAGCCTATCTGGACCTCACAAAGGCATTTGACACAATACCCCACTCGAGCATCATAGATAAGCTATCCAGCCTAAATATAAACCCCTATGTCACAAGATGGGTCGCAAACTGGCTCAAAGACAGAACCCACAGAGTCAGAGTTGCTGGAGCCATGTCAAACTCAAAACCAGTCACAAGTGGCATCCCACAAGGTTCTGTCCTGGGACCTCAAGTCCACACAGCCTATCTGGACCTCACAAAGGCATTTGACACAATACCCCACTCGAGCATCATAGATAAGCTATCCAGCCTAAATATAAACCCCTATGTCACAAGATGGGTCGCAAACTGGCTCAAAGACAGAACCCACAGAGTCAGAGTTGCTGGAGCCATGTCAGACTCGAAACCAGTCACAAGTGGCATCCCACAAGGTTCTGTCCTGGGACCTCTCTTGTTCGGTATTTACTTTTCTGAGGTACAGGCCAACATGGGAGGACTATGGCTCACCAAGTTCGCAGATGACTGCAAACTGGGCGCCATAATCGACTTTCCAGCTGACACAAACATCCTTCAAAAAGGTCTCGCAGAGACGGATAACTGGTGCCAGAGCCATGGTCTAAAGCTAAATGCCAAAAAGTGTATAGTCATACCCTTTGGCAAAAACAATGTGCCCACAAATTACCACATAGGTGGTAACCCATTAAGTACAGAGAAAGTAATTAAAGATCTGGGGACCCAAGTTGATAGCAATCTCTCCTTTGACAACCACATTGCCAAAGTGGTTAGAAAGACCTTTTACATAGCCCACCTCATCATGAAAGGATTCACATCTAGATCAAGAGAGGTAATTGTGCCCCTTTATTCATCCCTCATCAGGCCCATCATAGAATACAATGCCCCCTTTGGGATGTACCTTACCCGACACCTGCAGCAATTAGAAAGACCCCAAAAGTACCTCACCAGGAGGATCAAGGGACTCAAACAGATGCCATATGCTGCTCGGTTAAAAAAACTCCAGCTCTACTCAGTTGCATACCACTTACTTTGAGGCGATCTATGCCTGACATATAAAGCTATGTCCAACCCAGAATTAATGGACATGCTCCACCTCAGTAAATCTAAATCCCTTAGAGCCACGCGCTCGAGGGACTTGACCCTCAGCACAGAAATAAATAGAACATGCTGGAGGGACAGATTCATAACCCAGAGGCTCCCTTCACTCTGGAATAGAATTCCAATTCATGTTAGGCAGAGCACCTCACTGACTCTCTTCAAGAAGAATCTTGATGAGTGGATGGGGGATCGTAGGCCTCACTGACTCTCTTCAAGAAGAATCTTGATGAGTGGATGGGGGATCGTAGGTTTGTCCCGGGAATTACTTCCGTGTCACTATTAGACAGAGGCACAGTAAACTAAACTTTAAAAAGAGCACAGTATACTCAAATCAAGGGGTGGCGTAAGCCATACACAATCGGGCTAGGTTTATAAATGCCCCAGGGCAGATAGCCTAGTATGAACCTATGAACCTAAGAAACTATGAACAAGGCATCTCCTGCCATGTTTTTAGATTTACATGTTGATGCAAGTAGTGTATTAGATGATCTTAATGTTTTGAAGTTTTTATATTGGGTAATGAGGCTGGAAAGAATTGGGGTATTAGTGGGTTGGTAGAGGGTCTTGTGGGCAATGGTGAGTTGGTTATAGTGAATCTGATTCTGGAGCTCTAGCCAACCTAATTGTTTCAGGTTATATCAGTGATGGGTCCTGAAAGGAGAAGCAGTGACAAATCTGGCAATGCTGTTATATGAGTTGGTCAGCTTGTTCGGGTTATATTTTGACAGGTTTGTATATATGGAAGAATCATAGAGAAGTGTGGAGATAAGGTGGGAGTGGGCAATAGTGGTTCTAGCTAGTGGGGAGAGAAAGGGTTTAATCCTGTAAAGAGATCCTAGTTTCTTGTTAACAGTTTGTTATGATATTGTTGATGTGGGTATCAAAGTTCAGGTTGTTATCAATAGTAACCCCTAAAAGTTTAGTTGTTTGATCCGGAGATATGAGTATGCCATTGTTGGATGCAATTGAGAAATTGAGTGGGAGTGACTTCCTGGTAGGAGTAACGAGCAAGAGTTTGTTTTTTGGGGGGGGGGGGTCAAGAGGAGGCAGTGTTGTAGAAACCACTTTTCTGTTATATTAAACATTTTTTGGGTTAGAGTCTGTAGTTGGGATTCAGATGTAGCTGAGCAGATTATTGTTGAATCATCTGCATATTGTATGCAGTTAGCTTGAGGAATAGCTCAGTTTAGGTCATTGATAAATATTGAGAAAAGGAGGGGGCCTAATATGGAGCCCTGGGGAACACCTAAGGTAACAGGGAGATGTGATGATAGCTTGTTGTCCCATAGGACAGCCTGTTGTCTATTGTCTAAAGAGGACTGGAACCATTTAGTAGCCATTGTATCGAGAGAAAAGGATTTTAATATATTAATAAGTAGATCATGGTTGACCATGTCAAATGCCTTGGAAAGGTCGATGAAAAGTGCTGAAGAGAGAACATTGTTATTATGGTTAGAATTGATGCAGTCGGTGAAGGATAAGAGAGCAGTAGTTGTGCTATGGAAGGGTCTGAAGCCATGCTGACACTTAGCTAGAAGATTATTCAGAAATAGATGGTCTAGTAACTGTCTATGGATGCACTTTTCCATTATTTTTGCCAAGGGGGAGAGTAGTGCTATGGGACGGTAGTTAGAATATTCTATGGAATTTCAACCTTTGTGTAGGGGAATAATGTGGGAGATTTTCCAGATGGTGGGAATAGTGCTTTCTTGTATGGTTCTATTTATCAACAGTGATAAAGGATATGCTATGGCTTTGGCTGCTTTTTGCAGATATTCAGCAGGTAGCTGGTCAGCTGATGGGGTAGATGGTTTTAGCTTGTGTAAAAGGTTGCAGTTGAGGGAGGTTGGGACTGGTTGCAAGTGGAGTACTGGAAGAGAGTTATTAAGAAAGGTAGGAAGAGCAGAGCCATCAGCTGTAAGTTGACTAGCTAGTGATTGGATGGTCTCTGTGAAGTAGGAATTAAAAGCATTTGCAGTTTGCTTTGGATTGTCAGGATTTGCCCCAATATGGGGTGGTGTAGTGGAATATCCTGGACGAAGTAAGCTGTTAATACTGAACCAGAACTTTTGTGGATTATTGTGGCTAGTTTGCTGGAGATGGCAGTAAAAGTTTTTTTTATCTTCAAGTATAGCTTTTTTTATTTCATTTCTTATTTGTCTGAACCTTTGTTGGTCTGTGGGGGTTTTTGTTGATCTCCACTGTTCCCAGACTGTATTTCTATGATGTATTTTTTTCTGGTTTCATTAGTAAGCCATGGGGCAGGTTTAGATTTAATTTTGATAGATCTCCTTGGTGCATGGTGGTCAAGAATTGTTACACATTTTAGGTTAAAGTAGTTAACAGCCTCATCAAGTGGGAGATGTTTTATGGGTGACCAATCACATGCTTTTAGTTCAGTTTGGAAGTGATCTGGGTTGACATTTTTTTTTGCTTCTTATTGTACTATATATGGTAGGGTTGGGAATGCTAGACTTTTGCCTGATTATGTAAGTGAGAGAATGATCACTTAGATCATCTGGGAGGGTTCCTACTTTGTAGTGTTGTTGGTGGTTGTTAATGAGAATCCAGTCTAGGATGGACTCTTTATTATTGGGTTTATTTATTCTGGTTGGGGAGTGGATTGTTTGTGAGAAGCCATGAAGGTTAATATGGGAAGATGGCGTTTCAGTAGAGCAGCACTTCCAGTCAATATTAAAGTCACCGAGAATTATTGCTTCTTGGGGGACTTTTGAAGAGAGCTCAGCAAGGATACCTTCTAGGGTGCTGGTATTGTTACCAGAGGGCAGGTAAATACAAACTATATTTAGTGATTTGTTAGAATTAATCTGAATTTTAGTGCCGATCATTTCTATATTGCTTTCTGGATGGGTGCTGAGTTTAGTATTGTTACTTGTAGCCCTTCTCTATAGAGAATAGCCACTCCCCCTCCTTTTTTTGCTTTGTGGTCTTGTCTTAAGATGTTGTATTCTGGTGGAATGATTTCAGTATCTTGAGTAGTGTGTTTTAGCCAAGTTTTAGTTAAGCAAAGGATATCAAAGGAATGAAAATCCAGGAGAGCATGAAGATGGGCAATTTTATTATTTATGCTGCAAATATTTAGGTGGGTGATAAAGAGGGAGTTAAGAGATTTAAATGTAGTCTTGGCTAAGCAGATACACAAATTAATTATTGAGATGTAAAACACCATATAAGTAACCCATTCAATATTCTGGATAGGCTAAAACAAATTATATCAACAAATGAAAAAATCAGCTTATAATATATGCAGGGCTAGGAACAAGACTATAGATAGCATAAGGGTATAAATTCAGTTAGGTAACATTAAACCACTGTGAAAGTTTTCAATTAGCGTGATTATACAAACAAAGTACAGTTTACACATCATAGAAATAGCTCATTTGGACTCTAATATAGGTAGTACACAATATTTCAAAGCCTACATTCAGTGTGTGAGCAGGAGCCTTTTTAACGCATGAGACAGGTAAGACAAGATGTGCAATTGACCCCAAAGAGTGCAGACTACCAAACAGTTGCAAAGTATACAGCAGCCTCATGTAATTAGCCATACACTTTAAGCACTAACCTTAGGCCGACATAACAGTCGAGTAGACACACTAGCAAAAGCAGACACTGCGGACTAAATAAATAAGTGATAGCAATGTGCATATGCTAGACTTGAGCGGTGTAGATATTCCATTAAACTAGCACTCAATTGAGATGACTGAGTTAAGGTAGTATGTATTAGACAATATACATTCCCCAGTAAAGGTTAATATGCATAAAGTAGGTAGGTCTTATGGAACACAAGATGGTACTCTCAGTGCACGCTACACACTATCTCATATACCTCTATGCCTTGTAGGCTTAAATGGTAGCTAAATTTGCCTGTGCATGAGTAGTACTAGCTCAAAGACAGCATTTATGTACTTTGTGCTTTTAACAGTTATATTTTGAAGTTAAGTAGGGTGGTAGCGGTGCCGTTTGATATACGCGCACCCACCTGTAGCCTTTATTGAAAGAGTTAGAGGCAGCCCAGTGTTTTATTTCATATGGGTATCGCAATTCTTATGAAGCTGTGAAAAATGATTCACTTCCCGAGCGTGGATGCTAATTCAACTTCTTAAAAAGAAGAATAGCACAAGAAGAGTAAAATATAAAGTAGGGTGCTTTTTTAAGTCAGGTTGATTTGAATGGAATATCAAGATACATGAAAGAAGTAGTAATAATAAAAATAACAATTGTGGCTAAATAACAGCCATTTAATTCCAAAGCATTCCTTAAGGTAGCACCCTTCTAGTTGAATTCTGATGTTTAAAGCTCACTCTGCGTAGGTGGAAACCCCAGAAGTTTTTCTTTAAAGTTAGAGCGGCAAGAAGAGGGTTTATTAGCGAGGAGTTTCCAAACTAGGGTTCATTAAATTAGAGCACCGTAAGGTGCTTTTTAAGTCAGGTTGATATGAATGGAGTATCAAGATACATGAAAGAAGTAGTAATAATAAAAATAACAACTGTGGCTAAATAACAGCCATTTAATTCCAAAGCATTCCTTAAGGTAGCACCCTTCTAGTTAAATTCTGATGTTTAAAGCTCACTCTGCGTAGGTGGAAACCCCAGAAGCTTTTTTTTAAAGTTAGAGTGGCAAAAAAGGGTGTATTAGTGAGGAATTTCCAAGCTAGGGTTCTTTAAATTAGAGCACCGAGGTTGAGGAATATATGTTTAGAGCTGTCTAGTTCCTTAAGTGGGGGATGGACGCTAAGGATGTTCCACGTGGGTGGCGCAGTTAGAAATACCTGAAGCTAGACAGTGTTCAAAAAAAGTTGCGATAAAAGTAGGCAAGCTTATTAGGTTTTGCAGATATAGGTAATTATGAAAGCATGCTGTTCATTTTGATGTAAACTACAGAGGCATGCAGCATGGAGATGTTACATCACTTGAGATATAGAAATCTCAGTATCCTAATTGTCTAAGGGTTTACCAAGTCTCACATTAAATTAGGTAAATGTATTGAAACCAATATGTCACCATTTCAGAACTCCACAGAGATTAAAGGTTACATTAACATAAAACAGCTATAAACATAACAAATCTTGCATCTTCCTTATATAGTAAATAATAAGCAACAATAAGGTAATGGTTCAATACTCACAGCATCCAAGGACACTAGGCCAGGAGCACACACCAGCTGGGGCTATTCTATAGTAGAAATGGCCCCCATGGACAGCATGTATTTATAGGGCTAGGGGAGGATATGAGGTAGGAGGGTGGGGGAAGCAGTGGTAAGGGCAGAGGACTGGGAGGGGCTATTGAAGTTACAAATTAGATAGGCTGTCTTACATGCTGGTATGTATCAGTTAATGAAGGTATTCTGGGAAGGTGGAGGTAGAGAGCAGGGGAGAGTGAGGTAAAGGTAAGAGAGAGTTTAGGCAAGGTATGTCTAAGAGGAAGAGATGATAGATATACAAAGAGGATAGAGAACAGAGAGAGGTAAGGAGCAGTAGAAGAACAATCAGTTGGAGCACAATCAGTTGGAGCAGGCTACAGTAGGTAAGTAACCCTGAATAATGGAGTGAAGGTAAGGAAAGATAATTAGGCTTCTAGGTGGGTGTCGAGGTTCACCCCAAGTAAACAAGATGTTATGGGCCATACTTTAAGAGCAAGCCTAAGGACTCAAAAAAGAAATAAAATAGTAAGGATGTATTACAGACTAGGAAAAGGCTTCAAGGTCTACTACACTACTGAAAGATGGGAATGACTTATAAGAAGCACAAGATAGTAAGAAGAGGTGTCAAGAATATACAGAAGAACTGTATAAGACCTTAACATCACCAATAAATATGATCAGGGCAGACCTTACGCATAGGCCAACTAAGCATCCACTTAGATCGCCGATCTTCCAAGGGAACTGTTGCTGTAATTATTAATTTATTTTTTTAGAGCAATAAAATAAGTCATTTGTTTGCTCTAAGAAAAAAAAATGTGCCTGTGGCATGATGGGCCTCCCCAAGGGGAAGATGCTTTTGCTTGCTCCAAATATGTCAGTTGAATTTTAACACTGCTGCAAAGTCACGGAGCAAAGACCTTCCATAAAGTTCAAAGGTAGGTGTGAAGCGCTGGCACCTTGTATTGATTTTATTTAGTTTTTGCATCATCATGATGCATTTTGGCTGTGCTGACTGACTGAAATCTTCAGCATTTTTACCAGAAATGTTGGTGAGACACAGGCAGGTCCAAAATATGAGACAAAATCAAGTACATGCTGCAGAACTGTGGAGAGTTGAGAGGAATGGAGCAATCTCAGGAAAAAAGAATAGGTGGTGAGGTAAGTATTTTTTTACATTGACGTTGACAATGATCAACCAGATGTTTTCCACAAAATAAAATAAGCTAGCATTTTCTCAACAATAACTAATGCTGCATATTACTGACTAACTGTAATCCTTGTGGCTTGGTTGGAGTTAGCTGGATGAAAGTAACCAAAACTTTTGTCATTTGTATAGTTTAAGCAGTCACTATCTGGCTTTGCAGGACTAGTTTGCATTTGTGAGAAGGAATATTGTTGCCTCAAAGCTTCAGGTTCTGTTTCTTTCTTTCTTTCTTTCTTTCTTTCTTTCTTTCTTTCTTTCTTTCTTTCTTTCTTTCTTTTTACATGATCTTCACTTACTGTCTTTATAGTTAACGTTTTCTTCCTGTTTTCTTTTGGGTTTCTACTTTGCACTCTGGCTGTCTCCCACATTCTAAATAACTGTTGTTTGATTGACTGCCCTGAATTCTATATGTTTGTAATCTTTACCTTTGTACTTGCTATTGTTGCATGAGCTGAAGTGCTGAGGCTCATCCCTTCCGACTTCTTAAAATTATGTTCAATAGTTGTTAACCACAGTCACCACTCCCACCTTCTGAATCCTTTATATGCACAGACAGAGGAGATATAATTGCTGTGACTGTTGAAGGAAAATGATTTGTTGCTTGCTGTTCCTTGCTTATTAGTCTGGTTTTACAGAACTAAAATGCAAAACAAGCTAGAATATTTTAATGTGTGGCAACTGTTTGGAACAAAGGTGAAATGTATTACGTGGTCAATCTCACCTATCATAATCTGACATCTGAATTGTACATACAAGTGGTTATGACTGCTTGATGGGAGTTGCCTGGATGAAGTAATTGACTCTCTTTACAACTTGCTCTGTTTAAACAGTCATCTCTCAAAAAATAAAATAAAATAAAAAATAAGGGATTACATGCATCACAGAATACCAAGATCTTTAGAGGTTCTGGGTGGTGTCTTCCCAACACACCAAGGCTGTAGAAGTAGATTTTGACATGAGCTTAGTAGTGGCCTCTTCCTTGAACCCTACTTAGTCTAAAACTAGTCCTGCTCAGAGATACTCACAGGTGACTGCAGCTTTTATGGAGAGCTGGGGATGAAGTCAATATTTGTTTTTTCTCCCATTCTTCAGAGAGGTGCACAAAAGGTCACTAAGCTTGTACAGGAAAAGTGGAAATGTTACTGTAATTATTGATTTTTTTTTTTATTTTCTTCACAATCAAACTTTAAATGCATATACAGGTGGTTATATTTTGGGGGTGGGTTTATATATGTCTGACAGCTGATATGCTCTATTTGTTTTTCTTCAGTTTTTTCCAAGTCTGACATCAGAAGAGTACAAAAAAAAGACATCTTTCATTTCTGGGTGAGGGTGAGGAGGCATGCTGTTTATACATTGAAATAATGTCACTGTGGCTCTTTGGCCCTTAATTTTCACCCCAATTTGACACTAGATGGGAATACACAGAGAATTACATTTCTGCATGGGGTAGGGAAGTAGGTACTATTTCCAGATATGATTTAGGTATCATCACAAGTATTTGTCTTTTTTTGCTGTGCACTGCTATTTGGTCAACTTTGCGCATTATGCATTGGATACAACTCATTTCTTCATTGAAATCAAAAGATAAGGCTGCATTTCTTCCCTTATGCGTGAAGAGAAAGACTGAATTTCTTCCCTTAATCATGATTTTTGTTCAGACCATGATTGAATGACAAGGCTGTTGGAAAAAGCTGTAAAAGAAACCTCAGTGCATCTTAAACCCTAGCTTAATGCAATTGTTTCCTTTGTAGTTATCAGAGTGCAGTCTTGTCTACTTAAAGTGTATTGGATAAATGAATAAACACGGGAAAAATATGAAGAGAAAGAGGAAGAAAAAAGTAATTGCGATGGTGTGTGTAGGCCAGGATAGAGGGACAATGGGGAAGAGGGGGTCATGCATCGAGCCCTTTTCCTTACGGCCCCAGCTGACCCAAGACTGGCCCTGAATATGATGTTCTCTGATCCCCTGCCACACATCTTGGAGAATGAAGTTAAATAGGCTCTGATTCCAGCTGAAGTGTTTCAAATCCTGCAAAATGATGCTGCTACAGTGTTTCTTGAAATTTTCCAGCATAGTTGGAAAACAGAACAGTGACCATTGGATTGATAAAGGCCAGTTTATATTCCTTTCTGAAAAGGGGCAATGTCATATAGTGCCCATTCCATTAAAATGGAGTATCA
This sequence comes from Protopterus annectens, assembly GCF_019279795.1. Classification (NCBI taxonomy): domain Eukaryota; kingdom Metazoa; phylum Chordata; order Ceratodontiformes; family Protopteridae; genus Protopterus; species Protopterus annectens. The sequence continues at coordinate 514,867,743 of NC_056731.1, forward strand.
TTCCATCCTTCAGAAGTCATGAACGGTATGATATTTGTCCTTTTTATTGTTCATTATATATTCACTAGAGGTAAACATGTTTCTGAACCTTGCAAATCTTCCTCAGAATGTGTATAGCTATATCTGTGAAGTGCTCAGGCTTGCAGAATATTCTGCATTATTTTCACTTATGCTCAAAACCTGTTGGGTATTTTTGTCATAGACCCATAGGTAAGTACTAGGCCAGCTGCCCTTGTGGCCCATTTTAAGCTTAGCCAGTTTCTCTTTTGGTGCTTAAATTAACCTATCCCATTTGTTGTTAGATTAGTCTTACCCGTCCCATGATCAGTAATTATGTATTGCCCCTACTTCCAAGATGGCTTCACACTGATCAACAGCTTAACTTCATCTCTCAGTGTGAAAACAGAAACTCAGAAACAGTAGCCAAAGATAAGTAAAATTCAGTTACTGTCTAGTAAGTACACTGCCCGGATGGCTGCAAAGAAGAATGTAAGAGAGTCTCCAAGAAAATTAACTAGAAAAGTGAAGGAGAAAACACTGACTGGGAAGAATCCTGCAGCTGTTCAGCAAAAAGCACTTCAAACTCCTGCTTTTGTGTAAGACATGGCTTTCTGTAATCTTGAGGAAAAAATCAAATGTTGTCAGAGCTAATTAAAATAAATGAAACACTGAAGGTGTATATTAACTCAACAAAAGGCTGGAAAAATAGAAGAAGCTATAAACAGACATTCAAATGAGCTGGTAAAAATTGCAAAAATCAGAGGCTGAAATGAAGAAAATGCTGGCTGAAGATGTGACTACTCAAGAAGAGATGTTTCAAAAAAATGGTAGAATTAATGGACTGAGCATGTAGGGGAAATCTGAGAATTTCTGCTGTACAAGAGAAATTACAAGGAACTTTATGAAGGCACAAATAAGCAACTGGACTGGTATTCCAAAGAATAAAGGGCACACCACAAGAAACAGCCAATAACTTTATTAGTAGAGATGCAAAACTACCAGCAGAAAGAGTTCATCCTGACAAAACTGTGGCAAAAGGGAAAAGTATTAAAAGGTGGCGACAGTAGAGTGTTTGCGGAAAATGATTATTCACAGTACAGGCAGAAGAGAAACAAATTTGTTACAGTAATCAGAGACTGTTGAGAGGCGGTTGCTGTACCCAGCTGTCCTCAGAATAATTTTTCCTGGAAGATCAAAGTCGTTTTTGATGCAGAAAGAAGGAAATGCAAAAGTTTGCCCAAAAAAAAAATGAGCAATCGCATAACAGGACTGCTTTTCATTCTTCTGATAGTAAAGCACATTGAGAGATTTTGCCAGTGAAATATTTTCCACTGTTTCAAAGGAAAATGCTTGAGAGGAAGAGAAAATCACAGGACCAGAAGAATCAGGAGCACGGTGTATCTCAACTGGAATCTGGATTTGGGAGATGAAGATAAAGAAGAAGACCAGCAGCACAGAAATTCTTAAATAAAGGAGAGACTGCAAAGCATCAATGCCAATTTTGAAATATGGTATATAAGAAGAATAAGTGGAAAAGAATGGACTTTTGTAGACTTTGTTAAACTTCTGAGGAACTGAAAAGCATTTGGTTCACTTCATGTCATTAATATTTGGAAGAGTTATGAGAGGAATTCTGAGGGGAAGGGAGGAACAGGGAAAAAGGTAACTGTAAGTAAAACAAATTGTATTCTTAACAGTATTTCTATGCAACTTTTCACAAATATAAATTGCATATTTTATAGTAAAGTATTTTTAGATGTTCTTGCATGTAATAAAGTTATTGGAGGAACTCCCTGGTCAGCCTCAGTAAGAAGTTGAGATCCCTCATAAAATCCTCCAAAGCTAGTTATGAAAACAAAATTGCCACTGATTCTAAAGGCAACCAGAAAGCATTCTATAGCTATGTCAAGAATCTCAATGGCAACACTCAGATCTGCTCTGAGTTACAGCACAATGACACTAAATATACAGAACCAACTGATATTGCCAACATCCTGGCAGATAGGTTCAGTGCTAACTTTACCCCCGTCTCACCCCCTAAAGGGCCCATCTTTATACCGGAAGAATGCAAAGTTCCTGTAATCATGGTTGCACAGGTAAAAACCTCCCTCTCCAAAGCCAAGAACACAGCATCCATGGGACCTGACAACATCCCAGGCTGCCTTCTACATGAACTACAGAATGAACTGGCACCCCACCTAAGTACCATGTTCAATCATAGCCTCACCTCAGGTTTTGTGCCCATTGAATGGTGCACCTTGACAGTTATCCCACTCCACAAAGGGGGAGGGGCACAACAGTCCCCGGGAACTACCGCCCCATTAGCCTGACGAGCCTCGTCTACAAGGCCATGGGAAGTATCATCATGGAACTCATAAACAAAGACATTGGAGATCTCTAAACTCTGGACCCCACACAGTTTGGGTTTGTAAAAGGCAGATCATGTCTTCTAAACCTGATAAACTTCTTTGAAGCAGTCACCAAAGCCATAGATGAGGGTAAGGTGGTTCACACAGCCTATTTAGATCTCACCAAGGTGTTTGACACCATCCCCCACTCTGGAATTATAGATAAACTCACTAAACTAGGTATACATCCCTATGTCACAAGATGGGTTGCCAACTGGCTTACTGACAGAACCCACACTGTGAATGTAGCAGACTCCACATCAGACTTCAGACCAGTGACAAGTGGAGTACCACAGGGTTCAGTCCTGGGTCCTCTCCTGTTTGGTATCTACTTCTCTGAAGTACAGGCTAACACAGAAGGTCTCTGGCTAACTAAATTCACAGATGACTGCAAACTAGGAGCCATAATCGAAACTCCTAATGATGTGGACATCCTACAAAAGGGCCTCAATGATACAGATGCCTGGTGTCAAAGACATGGTCTCAAGCTCAATGCCAAAAAGTGCATTGCCATCCCCTTTGGTAAAAACACTGTACCCATGAACTAACACCATAGGCGGTAGTCTACTTAACACTGAAAGTGTGATAAGAGACCTTGGGACACAGGTGGACAGTAGTCTCTCCTTTGATAATCACATCGCCACAGTGGTCAGAAAATCCTTCTACGTGGCACACCTCATCACAAAAGTTTTCTCATCCAGAAAAAAAGAGGTCATTGTTCCCCTCTACTCATCACTCATTAGATGCATTATAGAGTACAATGCCCCTTTTGGTATGTACCTCACAAGACATCTACAACAACTGGAAAGGCCGCACAAATACCTCACAAAGAGGATTACTGGCCTCAAACAGATGCCTTACGCAGACCGTCTCAAAAACTCTAGCTTTACTCCGTCGCATATCGCCTATTCAGAGGCAATCTCTGCCTAACATATAAAGCTATGTCAAACCGAGAGCTGTTGGACATGCTCCACTTAAAGAAATCACAATCCCTCCAAGCTACACGCTCTAGGGACCTAAACCTTGTCACCACAATAAACAGAACATGCCAGAGGGATAGATTCCTGTCCCAGAGACTTCCCATACTCTGGAACAGACTACCTATCTATGTCAAACAGAGTTCCTCATTAGCACTCTTCAAGAAAAATCTTGATGATTGGATGAGTAATAGGAAATTCACCCCGGGAATCACTTCTGTGGTTCTGCTTGACAGGGGCACAGGAAAATAATTTTCTTGGGTGGCGAAAGCCAGGGTACCTTTTTGTCTAGGCTTGTATAGGCCCTAGGGCCAATAGCCTAGTACCTACCTATGAACCTATGAATCTATTAAAGTAAATATATGACATTTTTTCTTTCTTTTTTGTTATTAAAAATGTTGGCATTACAGTGAAAAAGAGAAGAAAAACTAAACAAAAGCATGTTTAAGTTAACAGGCTGCAATCTTGGGCTATTGTGGTTGTGGGGTGGTGTGTAAAAGTACACAGATCATAATATATTTAGAGCTGATATGTTTTCTCTTATTTTTGCATAGGTCCAGACTTAGACCCTTGGCTTAATCTTATAACAATTTTTAAGTGGAAACAAATAAATATGAAAACACTGAATACAATGAAAAACTTTTCTTTAGCAATAAATGTTTCAGCTTGTCTTTCTGTCTGCAACAGACAACTACATTTTCCTTTTTTGTCTTACTTTTCCATGGAGGCAAGATGATAATAGGGCAATAAAGGACAGAACACTGGTTTCTTCCAGGCTAAAAGTTAAAGACTTTTGATAGTATGCAAGCAGTTTTCACATCTGGGGAGGGAGAATAAAGATAAAAAAGAACAGATAAAAAGTACTCCAGAATTATAGGTAGTGAGTGGGATAAAATGAAAGGAGTTTAAAAATACGTTAGAAATAAAATAAAAGAGAAATCTGGTTAAGAAGTACTCAGAATTTTAGAGGGTCTGACAAAGGTTAAACATTTACAAAATAAGGGGAATCTCACAGAACAAGAGGAGGAACAACTGCAGATTACTAAAGAGAAGAAAGAAGTGCCTGAAAAATATGCATGAGAAAGATTGTTAAGCAATTGTTTTTGATAATAACTCTAGAGCACAAAAAGTTTTGGTACAATGACTTAAACAACAGACATTATAAGGGGTTGTTGCCAATCTAATAATAATAATAATAATAATAATAATAATAATAATAATAATAATAATAATAATAATAATAACCAGAGATCCTGTAAAGGTATTAGAGAATTTGGATATTTTATGAAAATATGTATAAAACAGAAAAGTGCGGAAATCAAGAAGTACAAATGGAAATATTTATGGAAGACTTACATATGCCAAGGTTAGAGGTAGATGAGGCTTAACCGCTAACAGTTAACAGAGGAGGAGATGAGGTCAAATGTTGATGTATAACTAATCTACAGGAAAGTCTCCAGGAATAGATGATATTCAGGTGGAAGTTTGAAAGCTAGCAGGGAAGAAAGTGATAAAGATCTTGAAGGTTTTGTTTAACACTATTTTAAAAGTAGGGGCGGCACCAACATCCTGGAAAATAGCTTTGGTGGCTGTAATACATAAAGACAGTAAAGACCTATCTGACCAGCTTTATATAGGCCCATTTCAATTTAAACCATTATTATAAAGTGTTAATGTCTGTAATGGCTAAAAGAGTGGCAATGGAGATGCCAAAACTGAAAGATATGTACCAATGTGGTTTTGTGGAGGGGTAGCAACCATTTGACAAAATTAATAGAGCAATGATGATCAAGAGGGAAGCAGAATACAGGAAAATACAACCGTTAGTGGTCAGTCTTGATGCAGAGAAAACATTCAAAAGAGCAAACTGGGATTTTATGAGTAGGGCAATGGAAGCATTTGCATTCCCTGATATAATAATAAGGGTGAGTAGAAGGATTTATGAGGGATCGGAGGCAACAATCAAAGTAGAGGGGTTCCTGTTTAGTAAGTTATGTCTGAACAGTGGAATCAGTCAGGGTAGTCCTCTTTCATATTTGTTGCTTTATATTTATTTTATTTATTTATTTATTTATTTAACATTTCTTTTACCAGGATAAATCCAACTGGACAACAGGTGTCCATTTTCAGTGGAGTCCTGGGGAGAAAAGCTCCAAGGAAGTAACAGTGTAAATACATAAGTTAGATAGCAAGAAAGCTAGCATGCAAGGTAAAAAACAGTTAAATGCAAAACAATCACATAGTACAGTCAGGAGGTTACATGTCTACAATAACAGTACAATCTGTGTAAATAAGATACTCCGGAGTAGGTCAATATTTACAATATATACAAGAAGTATATTGCAGGTGACAGTATGATGTACACATTGGAGGCTTCAGCGGGTAGTCTGCCTACAGTGCAGCGAGGATTCAGGGGGTGGCTTTGCAGTTACAGAGAGGGTTAGCAATGAAGTGTGATTTAAGGAGGCTTTGAATGTGATTGTGTGATTTTGGATATTGTGGATTGTGGATATTTAGAACCACTGGCAAGGAAAATAACAGTTTCAGAAATTAAAGGCTATAATTGGTATGTTTGTTGGATGCAGATGATATTACTTTGTACCTAATGGAACCAGAAAAGGTCATCTTAGTGTTGTGAAATATAATGAGACAGTTCCAGGCTTTTTCAGGATATAAAATTAATGAAGAAAAAACAAATGCTATAGCTATAAACTATGTACCTATACGTTAATTGGTCCAGGAAAGCCCATTTTATGGGTTACATGATAATATTAAATATTTAGGAGTATGGATTAAAAAGATTAGGTTATGACACCTAAGGGTATATGGGAAGAGACTAAACAAAAGATAATACAAAAACTGAAAAACTGGAAGTGCTTGCCTATGGATATGGATAGCAAGATGCAATCAGTAACAATGCTTTTTGTCCTTTTAGTTTTATACATAGGTCATGCATGTTTTTATCAACCACAAGAGGAGTTGTGGACAGTAATTAATGAAAAGTTGAAGGAGTTTACTTGGCAGGGGAAGAGGGCAAGTGTCAAGTAGGATAAGTTGATCCTCCCAACAGAACAAAGAGGTTTAGGATGACCAGATTTAAAGAGGTATTTTAGAGCTACATATTTAAGCCTGTTATGCATAACACAAGCAGTAAGCTACACATCAAGGTGAAAAGGGATGATGATGAAGAAGAGGGGGCATTCAAGAAATAAGGAAAATATGGGATTTTGGACGCAGATCCTTAAGGATAATAATAACAGTCATAGGTTCATAGGTTCATAAGTAAGTACTAGGCTATCTGTCTGAGGGCATCTATAAGCCTAGCCAGAATGTGTTGGCTTTTGCCACCCCCTTAGATTAGTTCCCTGTGCCTCGGTCCAGCAGAGCCATTAGTTCCCTATGCCTCTGTCCAGCAGAGCCACTGCAGTGATCCCCGGGGTAAATTTTCTGTTTCCCATCCACTCGTCAAGGTTTCTCTTGAAGAGTATTAGTGAGGTGCTCTGCTTAATGTAGATTTGAATCCTATTCCAAAGCATGGAGAGTCTCTGGAACAGGAATCTATCCCTCCAGCGCATCCTATTTATCGTTGTGGAGAGGTTTAGATCCGTAGAGCGTGTAGCTCTTGGGGATTTGTTTTTTTTTAGGTGGAGCATGTTCATCAATTCTGGATTGGACATGGCCTTGTATGAACTACCCATGAACTACCACATAGGTGGCAGTCTTCTTAACACTGAATGTGTGATAAGAAACTTTGGGACCCAGGTGGACAGTAGTCTCTCCTTTCATAATCATATTGCCACAGTAGTCAGGAAATCCTTCTACATAGCACACCTTATCACAAAAGGGTTCTCATCCAGGAAAAAAGAGGTCATTGTTCCTTTCTACTCGACACTCATTAGACCCATTATAGAGTACAACGCCCATTTTGGAATGTACCTCACAAGACATCTGTAGCAGCTGGAAAGGCCACAGAAGTACCTCACAAAGAGAATTACTGGCCTCAAACAGATGCCCTACGCTGATCATCTCAAAAAACTCCAGTTTTACTCTGTAGCATATTGCCTACTCCGAGGTGATCTCTGCCTAACATATAAAGCTATGCCAAACCCAGAGCTGTTGGACATGCTACAACTAAAGAAATCCCAATCCCTCCAAGCTACATGCTCTAGGGACCTAAACCTTGTCACCACAATAAACAGGACTTGCTGGAGGGATAAATTCCTGTCCCAGAGACTTCCCATACTCTGGAACAAGCTACCCTTCTATGTCAAGCAAAGTTCCTCATTAACACTCTTCAAGAAAAATCTTGATGAGTGGATAGGAAATAGGAAATACACCCTGGGGATCACTTCTGTGACTCTGCTCGACAGGGGCACAGGAAATTAACTTTCTTGGGTTGGCGTAAGCCAGGGAACTTTGTTGGCTAGGCTTACTTAGGCCCTTGGGCCGATAGTCTAGTACCTACCTATGAACCTATGTCAAGCAGGGATCACCTCTGAGTAAGAGGTATGCAATCGAGTACAACTGGAGTTTCTTCAGTTGGGCTGCATAGGGCATATGTTTGAGGCCAGTAATCCTCTTGGTGAGGTACTTCTCTGGTCTTTCCAGCTGTTGCAGGTGTCTTGTAAGGTACATCCCAAATGGGGCGTTGTACTCTGTGATGGGTCTGATGAATGATGACTAGAGGGGCACAATAACCTCTTTTGTCCTAGATGCGAACCCTTTTGTGATTAGGTGGGCCACATAGAAGGATTTTCTAACTTCTTCTTCTTTCGGCTTTTCCCGGTTAGGGGTCACCACAGCGGATCACCTGTCCGCTCATGATTGGCAGTGAAGTTTTACAGTGTTGAGTTGCCAGCCTGGTGCCCAACCTTCCACTGAAGGCACACACATGCACACACTCACACCTAGGGCCAATTTGGAGCGTCGAATCCACCTACAGCATGTCTTTGGGATGTGGGAAGAAACCGGAGCACCCGGAGGAAACCCACGCGACCACAGGAAGGACATGCAGACGCCGCACAGAAGGCACCCCAGCTGAGGATCGAACCGGAGAACCTCTTGCTGTGAGGCAACAATGCTAACCACTGCACCACCATGGCCGCCCATAGAAGGATTTTCTAACCACCTTGGCAATATGATTATCAAAGGAGAGATTACTATCTTCTTGGGTCCCCAGATCCCTTATTACATTTTCTGTATTTAGGGGACTACCATGTATGTGGTAGTTCGTGGGTACTTTGTTTTTTTCCAAAGGGGACGACTATGCAGTTTTTGTCATTTAGCTTGATGCCATAATTTTGACACCAGGTATTCCTCTCAGTGAAACCCTTCTGGAGGATGTCTGTATCAGCTGAAGAGTCAATTATGGCCCCCACTTTGCAGTCATCTGTGAACTTGGTCAGCCATAGTCTTCCTGTGCTTGCCTGTACCTCTGAGAAGTATATACCGAACAGGAGGGGTCCCAAGACTGAGCCCTGGGGGACGCCACTTGTAACTGGTTTAGAGCCGGACCTAGAGTCTGCAACTCTCATCATGTGGGTTCTATCTGTGAGTCAATTGGCAACCCATCTTGTGACATAGGGGTTTATGTATAGGCTGGTGAGCTTGTCTATAATACCAGAATGGGGAATGGTGTTGAAAGCCTTTCCGCGGTCTAGGTAGGCTGTGTGGACCTTCTTTCCCCTCTTCTAAAGCCTTGGTAAGTGTCTCAAAGAAGTCCACCAGGTTTAGGAGGCATGATCTGCTCTTAACAAAGCCAAACTGGGTAGGGTCCAATGTTTGAAGGTTCCCAATGTCTCTGTTAATGAATTCCATGATGTTGCGCTCCATAGCCTTGCAGACCAGGCTAGTCAGGCTTATAGAGCGATAGTTCCCGGGGTCTGTTGTGGCTCCACCTTTATGGAGTGGGATAACTGTTGCTGTGTGCCACTCTATGGGTATGTAGCCCGTAGAGAGGCTGAGTTTGAACAGTGTGTTTAGGTGAGGGGTTTGTTCATTTTGGAGCTTGTGTAAGACACAACCTGGGACACTGTCTGGTCCCATTGAAGCTGTATTTTTGGCTTTGGATAGGGCTATTTTAACCTGTGTGTCAGTAATTGCCAAGGCACTACATTCTTCTGGTATGATTATGGGCCTTTAAGGAGTGGGATGGGGTGAAGTTTGCACTAAACCTGTCTGTCAGAATGTTGGCAATATCAGTCGGTTCAGTGTATATTGTGCCATTTTGCAGTAACTCAGAGCAGATCTGAGAGTTTCCACTTAGGTTATTGACATAGCTAAATGTCAACAAACATAGGTTTGTCATACAGAATATTATATTTATAAAGTAGCAGAAGGCATATTTACTTATCATTTATTTACCAGGAAAGTCTGACTTGGAATAAGCCAATTTTCAGCAGAAGACTGGGAAGGAACACTCCAGACACGTCTTTGTAACATGGAAGGAAACCAAAGCATCTGGAGGAAACCCACATAAATGCAGAAAGGACATGCAGACTCCACACAGAAGGCACCCCAGCTGAGACTCAAACTGGAAATCCTCTTGCTGCGAGGCAACAATGTTAACCGCTGCACCACTGTGCCTTCATATACTAAAAACTAAGCCAACATGGGAATTCAAAAAGGAGGTTCTACCAATAGGGATGACTGCAATTAGAGGTACAAAGAATAGTCAGGTGGAGGCTAGAATTTACTGGAGAAAGCCAGCAAAGGAACCAATGTATTGGGAACAAATAATTTGAGCAGGGATGTTAACAAGATGGTAAAAGGCCAATAAATCATTTGGACTGTAGGCTAGTAATTGCCTTCCTTATCAGGGAGTGATATCAGAGTATAGGCAAAGAGAAAGTGATAAGGGAATCCTAAAGGAAAGACCAACACTGGTTGAGTTTTTAATTGACTCTAGAACAGAAGCTGCTGTTAAACAAGGGATAATTAGTATGACATATAAAATATTGCATGATAACTATAGGAATCAATCAAAAGAGATCAAAGATTGGGAAGAGAGATAAGTATGCAAGTCACAAAGAAACAATGGGAGGACAAATGTATGGCTCCCAAATATAGAACAAAGTCTAGAAGATTAAGGATTTTTGCCTGGAAGTGTTTGCATAGATACCTTTATACCCTGAGAAGATTCCAAAGAATTTTTCCTCAAGTAGATGACAAATATTGGAGGTGTAATGGGAAAGAAAGTGCTAACTGGGAATATATGTTTTGGTAGTGTTATGAGTTGGCATACTTTAAAAATTCCATACAGAGTACTCTGTCAGGAACAGTGGGTGAGCAAATGAGTGTAACTAAGGAAATTATTTTTTTTTTAGCTGGGATATAGGATCTGAATTGCCTAGACATAGTAAGGCCTTGTTAAGTTTAATTCTGATGGCTGCCAAAAAAAAAAACAATTACTATAAAATGGAAATCAAAATCAAAACCCACTAAACTTGAATATTGTAACAGAGATAAAAGAACAGGAAGTAGGATCTTTAGAAAAGGGTAGGAGTAAATTACCTAGCAAAAAAATGGAACCTGTGGGAACAATACACGCAGAAAAATGTTTTGGATGGGGGGTTGAGGTTTAAGAGAAGTCAGGAATTGAATAATGTATGTAATGTTACTTAGATTATAGGATATATAAGAATATATGTGATATATAATGTTTGTAAATGTGAACTTGTTAATATTGTTTGATTACTTTTATATAAATGTAAGTTTGCCTATGTCACAGGTGATAATTCAATAAAGGTGTTTTTTAAATAATTATATATTACCCTTTGTGAGAATAAATGGGATCATACTATAAATAATTTGAGGGAAAAGGCATTTGGTAGCTGCTTCTGTCCATTAGAAGCACAGCAGTCTTGGGGTTAATTTTCGATTACCCACCCATAGATCCAAGTTCACTTGAATATAGACATGAATGAGCTTTGTTGAGCATGGTTGGGGAGCCTGTTCCAGAACAGTGGTATCCTCCGTGAGATATACCTGTCCCTCCAAATGATTCTGTTGATGTTGCAGAGGAGGTTTAGATCCCTAAACCAATTATTTCTGATACCATTTGACATGGTGATGTGCAATAGGTCTATCAGCATTGAGTTGGGGGATGCCTTATATGCCAGACACAGATCACCTCTTAGCAGTCTGTAGGATAAAGAATATAGCGATGAGGCTTTGGGATGGTTCATGTAGGACATGTTTTTAGGCCTTGTGTCTTTTTAGTAAGATAGCTCTGTAGACATTCCAGTTGTTATATGTGTCTAGACAGATATATGCCAAAGGGGCCTTTATGCTCAATGATTGGCCTGACAAGGTCTCAGTAAAGGGGGACAGTGACATTCCCAGATCTAGACACAATCCCTTTCCTGTGCAATAAGGAAGGAATTTCTTACAAAAGTGGACACCTGCTGGTCAAAAGTTATGTCACTCTCCCCATATGTTCCCAAATCCTGACCAACTGTGTCAACTCTTAGGGGTGTATTGTCAATGTAGTAGTTTCCTGAGGTAGATGAGTTCCCAAAGGACATAGTACTGTATGTTTTGGTATTTGGTTTAAGTCCATGATTTTGGCACCAGTTATTGATTTGGGAGAAACCTTCATGCAGGATGACTATGTCATTTGGGGATACAATAACTGCTCCTAGCCTGCAGTCGTCTGCAAACTTAGTCTACAAGAGCCCTTTGGGATGCACTTTTACTTCAGATAAGTAAATGCCAAACATGAGGGATCCCAGCACAGAACCCTGGGGGACTCCACTGGTGACTGGTTCCTTGTACAGGTAGCTTCCCCTATTTTGAATTCCTGCATCATATCTGTGAGCCAGTTGACAATCCAGTGGGTGATGCAGGGTTTTCTCCCCAGTTTATTTAGCTTTTCTTGTATGCCTGAGTGGGGCCTTGTGCCACATGCTTTGAATAGGTTGAGGTAGGCAGTGCATTTTACCTTCATCCATTGTTTTGATGATCTTTTCAAAAAATTCCTCCAGTTTGAAAAAGCATGACCTGCCATTGATGAATCCAAGCTAAGATAGGTCCAGTGTTTGGAGGCTCCCTATGTCCTTATTGATTATTTACATGATAAGTCTTTCCATGGCTTTGCATATGAGACTGGTCAGACTTATGGGTCTGGAATTGCCTGTGTCTGTTGAAGGTTCTCCCTTATACAGGGGAGTTACTATGGTTGTCCTCCATTCTCTTGGCACAAAACCTGTATAAGGGCTGAGGCTGAACAGTGTTGTTAGGAGAGTGGCTAAATCATGCTTCATGCTATTTAAGATGCATCCAATGATACTGTCAGGACTCATTAATCAGTATTTATAGCTTTTGATAGTGCTTTTAAGACTTGGTGTTGTGTAATAGCTGGAGGTGAGTGAGTTTCAGGTATATATTGTGGGAGACAGACATATGGGAGAGAGGGGTAAAATGAGAGCTGAATTTATCAGGCAGTGGGTTCTCTATATCTTCAGCCTCAGTTTAGGTAACATCATTCACAATCAGCTTAGTACATTACTGCATTGTGTTTCTAAGATTATGAATATAACTAAAGAAGGTCTCTTGATTGTCTTTGGCTTAGGCAGCTGTTTTAGCCTCAACCTTGGCTTTGGTGGATTTTATTAAGCTCCTGGGTTGTTTGCTTATTTCAGTGACAAGGGCTCTATCATTCTGGGAATTATTCTTTTTACGTTTGGTCAAAATTCCTTTTTTTTTTTAATTATAAAACGTTGACATTATGGTTCCATCATGTAGGTTTTTTTTCTAGGGTTTGCTTTGTACTTGTTAATTGTTGTCAAATAAGCTTTTACCTGTTAGTTATAATTGAGAACTGTTCCTGTAAGGGTAGATTGCAAACAAAGGGTCTGCTGAATAATAAAACCATCCCCTGATACAGTTTCAGAGAAAATCACTTGGTTGGATATGATCAAGGTAAAAAAATGAGTATACCTTCACAAAGCAACTACCTGAAGAATTTTATTCCGTATTTTGTTTCTTTATAATTTGTAGAATTGTATAAGGAGGATTTTTTCTGTACAGCTACATGCTTGCTTTTGTTTAGATTGTGGCTGCTATTTTCTGTCCTGCTGTCTGTAGTGTTCCAGTAGCATGAAAAGTTGTGTCTCCCTTTATGATTTAGTGTTTGATACGTTAACATGAGACATGAGTGTCCTGTTTGGAAATTAATATTTTTTTGCAGATGTACCAGAAAACCTATGCATTATAAAAAAATAATCTATAAAATATATTTTTGTTAGCAATAAGTAAACTATGAGTATCACTGTGAAGCAGTTTAAAGCAGTTAGTAATTATGAGATAGTGGGAGTACAAAACACTGAAGTTAGAGTATCCATCCTTAGAGAGTCATTCTTTGGATTGCAGTGTTGCCTTTTTGCAGGCTTATGTTTGTATTCAGGAGGGAAGTAGCTCATCTCAGAGATGGTCATCATTTGATGGACTGCACTTTCCAACAATAGTTTTGTATGTTTATAACCTCTACCCAAGGACTGTCAAAATGACCAACTGGATAACAATGGGCACAATGAGGGTGCATCTAGTGGAGCAGAAGTATGTCACTCTGACTGTACCTTTCCACAATATGTAAGTCATCATGGTATAGAAGGATTGTTTTAAGGAAACATCACCAGCAGAAATACAGAACCACTGGTAGTGGTTTATGTGAGATTCATATGAGGTTCATGGCAGGGAATTTTCTTTTGCGGAATTTAATTATTACAAAGGTAGAACTAGTAATAGGAGAGGCAAAGGAATTAAAGCACTTGCCTGCTTCAGTGTCAGGGAGGGACAGAGAGAACATTCCCATAAATGGAAGCAGTGTTGCATGGGATAAGAAGCTTGATGTTGTTGTTCAGAGGACAGGAACAACCTAGTTAGGAGAAGGTTCAGGACATTATAGAAGGTTCCTGATAATGTGGAGGGATTTAAAAAAAAACTACCTCATACAGTAATTAGTCCAGACAGTGCTTTCTGTCCATAGAACAGGGAGTAATAGTGTACTTCATACCATGTGTTTTTTATTTTTGAGTAATTGTTGAGGAATTTTAATAACTCTGGCTTTTTTAAAGAAAGGGAATCCAATTGGAGTTATATAGTTCTATTATGGCATGATATTTTGCATATAAATCAGAGGGTAACTGGAATCTTAGATGAAAACTTTTAAGTATTTCATTAGCAATAATTTTGTATATGAATAAGGGAGGCAGAGAAAAGCATTAGAAAATTCCTGGCTAATGTCCTCAAAGTATTTGAAGTGATAGTCAAAACATAAATATGAGACAGGGGAAACCAGCAGTAAATGAGAAAGAAAGGTCAATCAATGGCAATGTGCTGATGATGAGGAAAAAAGAAGATGCAAAACAAAAAGTTTACCAGCACTAGCGGCTTTCAAAGAATATCTTGATATTGTTGGAGTAATAATAGAACTAGAAACATGACTGGAATACAAATACTTCAGTGTATGCAGCCTTTGGGGATAGAAGCACAAAATAAGAAGAAGTACAGTGCTCTATTTTAGGAAAGGGCCAAGGCAACAGGAAAACATGTAGACAAGTAGAGAAGGAACTGTGAAAGCCTTAGAAGTCTCTGATGGCCTAGTTAATGGCAGTAGAGCATATAATGGGGTTATGCATATGTCCAATGTTTGCGAAGAAGATGAAGAAAAAGAAGAGAAAGAAGATAAAAAAGTAATACCTAGTACACTTTGAATGGTAAGGAATGGAGAGTGAAGCCAAATAACATGGAGTATGTGTGTGTGTGTGTGTGTGTGTGTGTGTGTGTGTGTTTATTATAAATGTATGTCTTGTATGCCTTTGCTAAATAAAAGAATCATGAAAAGATAACCTAGTCATGTTTATTCTACCATGTTTGGCTTTTAGAAAGTGAAGGCATGATAACAGCAAAGAAATCTTGTTTAATCACATTAAAAATATTGTAAACATTTTTTCTTTCCATTAGAATTATATGACTTGAACTTTTTTTTTTACTTGATTTAAAATTACCCCATATGAAGTTTATGGGGGGATATGATTTCAGCCAGATTATAATGTAGCCAAGTTTCCTGTTCCGGAATGCTTTACTTTACAGTGAATATAATGTATAAATATGGACTTGCACACACAGAGGCATAATATATAATAGTTCCAGCCTCCACCTGGAAATCTGAAATCAAGATGTCATAGTAATATAATTTCAGAACAGCGTAAAGAGTCTTGAAGTCTTTTCTGCTGTAATGCACTACTTAAAAAAAAAAAACAGCAGCTGAAGTAAAATGAGGCCACAGTATATTGCAGGGTATGTTGCAGTAAAATGTTACAGTACCTAATGTAATTTGCCATGCATGTAGTGATTTAAGCTATTAAATAATCTAGTATTGCTATGCAGTGCTATAGTTGAAACAAAGTAAGTCTTTAAGTAAATGCAAAGGATAGCAAGAACAAAATTAACAATTCCTTATTTTAGTTAATATTTAAACTTTTGATTGACATGTTATAGTTGAATAATTGTTGTGGAGTTAATGGCTCTGGCTTTGTTAAAGAAAATGAATCCATTTGGAACTATATAGTTCTATTATGACATGATATTTTGCATCTAAATGGGAGGGTAAAAGATAAGCTTTAAATATTTCATTAGCAAATATTTTATCTATGAATAAGGGTGACAGAGCAAAGCAATGGAAAAATCCTGGCTAATGTCCTCAAAGTATCATAAGTGATATTCAAAACATTAATGGAAGAGTGGGGAAAACCAACAATCAATGAGAAAGAATTAATGGCAATATGCTGACGATGAGACATGAGGACAATATAGAGCAAAAATGAAGGTAATTTGTACCAAATTAATTAGTTTTAACAAAAATCTATCAGCAGTAGTGACTTTTAAAGAATATCTTGATATTGTTGCAGTAACAGTAACAATACAAATAGGAACATGACTGGAATACAAATGCTTCAGGGTACACAGCCTTTGGTGTATAGAAGGATAAAATAGGAGGAAGTACAGTGCTGTATATTATGAAATGGCCAGGGCAACAGGAAAACATGGAGACAACAAGTAGAGAAGGCACTGTGAAAGCTTTAAAGCTTTAGAAGTCACTGAATACTTGGTAATGGCAGTAAAGCCTATAATAGGGTTATGCACATGACCACTCTTTGGGAAGAAGATGAAGATAAGAAAGTAATGTTTAGTACACTTAGAATGGCAAGAAAGGAAGAGTGAAGCCAAATAACATGGAGAGGAGAATGATCAAAGAATATTGAGAAAAGCAATGAAGCAAAACAAATGCTTCTGTAGTAACTAAGATAAAGGGAAAATTGCTTCCAAAATGGCTGCACACTGATCAACAGTTTAATTTTAACTCTTTCCCCAAAAAAGAAACTGAGAAATAAGAGCTAGTAATTCTGCCAGCTGCAGTAGAATTTAATTACTAGTAAGTACACTGCCTGGATGCCAGAAAGGAAGAAATTTAGAGAAGATGAAAGAAAATCAGCCTGAAAAGATGAAGAGAAAACACTGACTGGGAAGAATCCTGCAGCTGTTAGCAAAAAGCTGTTCAAGGATCAGCTTTGGTAGAAGAGATGGTTTATAGTGATTTAGATAAAAAATAAATCAAATGCACTCAGAGCTGATTAAAATAAATGAAACACTGAAGGAGTATATCAACTCAAAATAATAAAAGGCTGGAAAAATAGAGGCAGCTTTAACTAGCTATTCAAACAGACTGATAAAAGTGAAAAATTCAGAAGTTAAAATAAAGAAAAGACTGGCTGGAGTATGAGACTTCTCAAGAAAAGCTGATTCAAAAAATGATAGAGTCATTAGACAGTGTACACAGAGAAAAGTTGAAATTTTATACTGTACCAAAGAAACTGAAAGTAACAGAGTGTATTTGTTTTATGAAAGCAGAAATTAGCAACTGTACTGGTATTCCACAGCAGGCTTTGTTAATTGAAAGGGCACATTGAATGTATACTCCAAACCTGACCATAAGAAAGCAGCCAAAACCTGTACTGGTGAAGATGCAATCATACCAGTAGAAAGAGTTGATTCTGACAAGACTTTGGCAGAAGGAAAGATTATTAGAAATTGTAAACAACAGAGTGTTTGTGGACAATTGTTAGTCACTGCACACCAGGAAGAATAGAAGCAAATTTGTTCCAGCAAGAGAATGTTGAGGGACAGGTGTGAAATTCACATTTTTCCTGGAGGATCAAATACATTTTTGATGCAGAACAGGTTAAGGAAGAAATACAAAAGTGTATTCAACAAAAATGTCCATCAAGCAGAAGGGGACTCTGCTTCAGACTTTGCCAGTGAAATAGTTTCCAATGTACTCAAGGAAAATGCTTGAGAGATAGAAAACAGCACTGGAATCAACAAGAAGAATTGGAAGTACCTTAGATTTGAACCATAGACTGGGTTGGAATAGAAAAGATCAGGATGAAGACAAGCAACAATTTAATTATATAGCATCAATCATATCTGTGAAATATGGCTTAGAAAGAAAAAGTGGCTGAGAAAGATTGGACTTTTGTTGACTTTGTTAAACTTGTGGATGGACTGTAAAGCATATACCCCACTTTATGTCATTAATGTTTATAAGGACAATAAAAGGTGAAAAAGTAGATGTAAATAAAACAATTTTTGTTCTTAACAGCATGTGTCTAAAACATTTCATGATTAAAGCAATTCAACTGAACTAACAAACTACCAGTCCATTGCTATACTTTCACCACTTTCTAAAATTCTATAAAGATGTATCCACCTTCAACTTCTTAAACACCTTCTAAACAAGAATTTCCTGTCATTGTCACAGCATAGATTCCGACCATATCATAGCACTACTGCAGCTCTTCTAAGTTTCACTAATACTATAAATAAATTCAGAGATTATGGCAAAATAGTGACTTCAGTCTTTTTGGACATGTCTAAAGCATTGATACAGTTTCCCATCCTAGGTTATTGTCCACTCTGAATAATCCTAATATCAACCCTGATGCTGTTAACTGGTTTCAAAGTTATCTCTCTAGCCACCAGCAAGCTGTGAAATGGAAGCAAGATTTATCCCCACTCCTTCCTGTTACATTTGGAGTCCCTCGTGGTACAATCCTAGGGCCCCTTCTCTTCAGCATATTCATAAATAATTTTAATACTGCCTCCTGTCAAGCATCTATCATACAATATGCAGATGATTCAACCCTCATATGTGCAGCATCCACAATAACTCAACTTCTTACATTCACACAAAAAGCCTTCTCTGATATTGAAATGTGGCTAGCAAACTTACAACTCATTCTCAACCCTAATAAAACTAAACTTATGATCTTTCATCCACCTAAACCTACTAACCTCCCAGCTAACTTTTATATCACTGCCAGTAATAATACTAGGATTTTCCCAAATTCCCAAACCAAAACTATTAGGCGTCATAATTGACAATAGACTAAAGTTTGATATACACATTTCTAACACAATCAAAAAGGTTCACAAAAAATGGGAACAATGTATAAAAACAAAACATTCTTAACAGACACTGCAAGAATAGCCATAGCTAGAACACACCTTCTCTCCTCACTCTTATATGCATCCCCCGTACTTACCAACCTCAAAAAGTCAGAACTAAGTAAATTAGAATCATGTTACAAAAAGATTGCCTAATTTGCAACAGATTTCACACATTCAACCCATCACTGTCAGTGCCTCAAAAAAATCTTTCTTGATTGGAACTATCTCATGTTATGTACTATAACCAATTAATAATGACTCACAAAATAATGCACAATCCTGACAACGTACCTTCCCTAAAATATCTTCTACAACCATATTCTAACATTCATAATCTTTGATCATCTAACAAAGACTTACTCCAAGTAACCACAGTATCCAATACAGTGGGCAACTCTCTTTACTCTAACTTTCTTGCCAAAAATTGGAATACCCTTCTACATAGTATTAGATCCATAAGTAATCTTAATCATTTCAAAATGTCTCTCAAAAGACACTTATTTGAATATTGGCTTTGCACGTGTAACACTCCAGGTTAATTATTAACTTAGCACTACTTATACAATTTGGCTGTACATACTAACTCTGTTAACATATCCCTTCTAACAACACTACTTTTCTATAAGTAGTTATATTCCTAGTTGCAACTTTCACTATGGAAGTATTACTAACTATGCACTACTTTGCCTAAGTGATTCTCCCTACTTAATTTCCTAACTAATGTTACGTTCCTCCACATACTAAGTTAAACCATATATTTGTCTATATTTGAGTGTTTAAAGTCTTGCTCTAAATCTCCTGTAAATGTGTTAACACTCATTTTTATGTCTATAATTTCTATTACTTGATCCGATGACTTTGTATGTAAGCTTAAGCTGAAGCTTTTCTCCCTGGGCCTCCACTGAAAATGGGCACTGCCCAGTCAGACCATCCCAGTAAACAAATGTAAAATAAAATAAAATAAATAAATAAATCAAGCAACTTTGTGTAGTATGTAGTCATGGTATGTCTTTTCAGTGACTGCTGTAATTGATAAAGACATTAAAGTAAACAAGTGTACCTCTTTTTCATTTAGTTTTAAGAAGTATAGGCTTTACAATGTAAAAATGAGAGGAAGGTCTGGTCAAAAGCAAGTTTAAATTGATATGCTATAATATTGGGCTGCTGGGTGGATTGTGATATATAAATGTGCTTTGACTATATTATATGTAGAGATGAGATGTTTTCTTTTATTTTTGCATAAGTGAATGTCTAGATTAATGCCCTTTGCTTGATCTTAAAACACATTTTCTCTAAGCAAGAAGGATTAAAAAACAAGACAAAATGATGAATGTCATGAGAGGTGTTGTTTCTTGCATATGCAATGATATCAGCTCACTTTTTCCTTTAGCAAATGTTCAGTGGGAGTCAAGAAGTCTGCAGCTGAATGCAGTTGTACATGCTGTTCTGTTTTGAAATTGATAAGGACTCCTTTGTGCATCTGTGGAATGATTATCTGTCTCTTTTCTCATTGCTGACTACATTTCCAAGGAGATGAGCTGATTGCAGTTGCAAACAATTACCGGTGAGAGTTCTGAGCATTGTTTGGTGAGGGAAATACAAAATTTAAATGTACAAAGGCAAGCAGTTCAGTAAAAAATAAATTTTTAAATTACTGGAAAAGAATAAGAGATAGCAGCTTCTCTAGCAGCCTTAATACTTCAATGCATTAAACAGAGCAGTCTACAATTAGTTTTATTTAAAGATAGTAAGCATACTTTTTCTTAAGGCTAAAGGTAATATTTTCTGAAAGTATACAAGCTGTTTTTCAAATCTGGGAGGAGAATAGAATAGAGACAAAAAAGAACAGACAGCAATTAATGTAAGTGGAAGCACAGACTGTAACATGTTCTTTAGCATACATCACCTTAATTTTAGGTTACATAATGCCTGTTAGTACAGCTGTCGATTTGGAGCAGTTGTTCCTATCTGGAAGGTTAAACTTCAGTTTTGAAGATGTACATAGTTTCGTGTGTTTGTTCTAAGTTAATAGGTTATGGGGATGTTCTGAAAATATATTTAGTTTTTTTTTTTTTGTTTTAAGGGTTTTCATTAAAACAAAATGCCTTGAACATGTGACATGGGTTTAAATGGAAATAACAAGAAACAACTATATAAAAGCTCAACCTGACAGTGTGTGCATGTAACACATTCCAAAAATTTGTCATGTATAATAGGTGAGAACAATAACTTCTTAGGATAATGGCTATGCTATACATATTATTTTGGAATGTAAATAGTGACAAAAGTGTAAGAGTACTAAATAATATTAAGAAATGTAGAGTACACATAGCAATGCTGCAGGAGACACATTTGGAAAGAAATGAACACGTGAATTTAATAAAGAAAAGAAAGGATTTTAGGATGGATATTCAGAAAAATACCAGGGAACAAAGGTAACTGGGAGTAACTATATTAATTGCTAAATGAGCTTCAATAGTAATAGAAGAGGAAAAATTATAATTATGGTACATTTGGATTGTAAGGGACTACTGGAAATGGAGGAGGATTACACTGGCATGTATTTATATTCTACCCAAAACTGTTATTATGGCACTTAAGAAAATTTGTGGAGAAATAATCAGCTTACAGCAGGGAATATTACTTATAGGTAGGGACTGCAATTTGATTTGCAGCAAAAAGATTGTATATGAGAAACCTAGGAAAATATAATAAAATAGCATAGATTTTTTAAAAAAAATATGAAAATATTTGGCATGGAAAACATGAATTTAGTAGGAACTTGGAAAGAATTTACATATTATTCCCCATAGTAGAAGAAATGAGCTAGACTAGATGGAACTTACTTTTCACAGGAACATGTGCATTTAATTGAAAACTTTGATACACATCCCATAACTATTTCAGATCAGGCACCAATAAAAACTAAGGTAAAAATGTAAGGTAATGAAGTAAAAAACAGACAGTGGTGATTCTACACCTACCTGTTAAAAAGATAATTTAAGGAATGGGTAGTTGAAATTATTTGAGATTTATTAGAAAAGATAGAAATTTCTGCAGAAGTTATAGTTAGTAATTGGGATACAATTAAAATGGAGTTTAAAATAGAGTAGAAATAAAAGAACAAGAGGTAGGGTTAAGAAGTAATAAGAATTATTTAGATGAACTAACAAAGATTAAGATATTACAGAATAAGGGAAATCTCACAAAACAGGAAATGCTCAACTGCTGAGTGCTAAAGGAGAAAATAAAGGACTATCTGGATAATATGCACGAGTTTAGGAGGATTGCTGTTAAGCATCTGTTTTTTGATAATAACTCCAGAGCACAAAAACTTATAGCACAGTGACTTAGGCAACAGAAACTAGAAAGGATTGTCACCAAAATTAAGGAGCCTATAACAAGAAAAACACCAGAGATGCTGTAGAGGTATTAGAGATATTTCAGAAAGTTTATGACAATTTGTGTAAAGCCGACAAAGGTGGAAATCAAAAAGTACAAATGGAAATATTTATGAAAGGCTCACTGGTAGAGATACACAGGAAAGTCTCCAGGAACAGATAATATTCCTGTAGAAGTTTATAAGATAAAACAGAAGAAAGTGCCAAACATCTGGAAAATTTTATTTAACAGTATTTTAAAAGGAGGGGAAGCACAAATATCTTGGAGGAAAGCAGTGGTGGTTGTAATACCTAAATACTGTAAAGACCCATCATACCCAGCTTCATATAGACCTATTTCAAACAGCAGTTGTAAAGTTTTTATGTCTACACTAGTTAAAAGAATGGCAAAGTTGTTGACAAAATTGATAGACATGGATCAATGTGGTTTTGTAGAGGAGAGGCAAACATTTGACAACATTAATAGAGCAATGAGGATCCAGAGGGAAGAAGAATATAAGAAAACACTGCTCTTGTTGGTGGGTCTTTGTTGAAGAGAGTGTGTGTACTGTGCCTTTAAGAAGTGTTTCAAGGACTGAATGTGCATATGTAAATAGTGAGCACGTGCTATACCCAGTGCCATTTTGACAGTTCAGTCCGAGAGCGAACATGTATGAATGTAATAGCTAGTTTGCTTATACAGTTACCTAAGTTGAAGTATTAAGTCTTAATCCTGATGTGTTTGTACATAATAAAGCTGCTTGAACAGACCCCACAAAGTCTTGTCTATTGTGTCCTGACTAGATGAGCAACATGGAGTCAGAAGAGGGATGCCAGAAACCAATATTCAGTGATATGAGGTGCAGAGACAACAGTGAAGGTAAATTAAGAGAAATGAACATGAAAATGAGTCAGAAAAGCAATAAAGGTAACAAAAAATTGCACAAACAGTTTGTTTTATAAAAAAAGATATAATGGAACATTACAAGGGCACAAACCACATTATTAAGCAAGTGAAAGGGATGAAAGGTTTATTGATTAACCAAAATGTTTAAGATTAAGTTATTTGATAAAATGATTGTCAGAAAAGCTCATAAAGTGTCAGAAATTATATCAGAGTTGCAAAATGAGCATTTTAAAGCAAAACAGGCATGT
This sequence comes from Protopterus annectens, assembly GCF_019279795.1. Classification (NCBI taxonomy): domain Eukaryota; kingdom Metazoa; phylum Chordata; order Ceratodontiformes; family Protopteridae; genus Protopterus; species Protopterus annectens. Next base: position 514,891,173 of record NC_056731.1, read on the forward strand.
TTAGAATAAAATGGGTACAAGAAAAGTACAATGGGCATGAAAAGAGATTAAAAGAGCAAAATGAACATAATAAGGGTAAAAGGGCACATTAAGCATAAATAAAGCAAGACAACTGCATGTTTAGGCAAAGTATTGTATTTTGGCATAAACTACTATTTCACATTAACTAAAGCCCTGAATACCATAACTAAAGTTATTTGAAGTATCTCAAAGTGTGTAAAAGTGCTTACAGTGTGTGTATATTACTGTGTATTTATTCTGAAGAGTCTGTTAGTGTGCATAGTGCAACTATTTTGTGAAGTGCAGTCAAAATACAGCCATTTCAAAAAATGTTCTTGTGCTGGGTGTGTCTATTCACATAGTGCCGCCATTACAGAATGTGTCTTGTACTGTAAAGAGTAATTTAGTGAAGTACCACCATTTTGGGGAAGTTTCAGTGCGCTGTGTACTGTTTATTTGCAAAATGGAATTACTTCAAAATGTTTCTTATTCTAAGCTTCTCCTGCTGAGTTCATCAACACAGTACAGTTATTCGAAATGTTTCTTACACTGATAAGGGATGAGTTCTTACAGACTTATTTTGCAAAGTTCAGTAATCCAGAGGCTTATTGTGCTATTGGGCATAGTTACAAGTACTGGCATAAATTTCTGGCATATGTATATATGTGTATGTTCATGCATATTTGCAATCACTGGTATGTCCAGATACAGATTCACTGTATCAAGGACTGTTTGTAAGCTTCTGAGAGGTGCCAAAGTCTGCTTTTCAAAATTTCTCTTAGATCCACTAGTTCTCTCCTCTCCTGCACTTTTACTAGCTTATTAATCTAGAACTTTACCATACCAGACTTCTTGTAGCAATTATTTTATGATACATACGTGTTACTAGCACTAAACATTCTACAAGGAAGCAGCTCCAGTACTTATTATTAATGCCCACCCCTCCAGGCATGTCTAAAGGTCAGTTCTCTGTGCTTTCTCCTGTTAACCTGGTGAACTTGGGCATCCTGAGGCAATGTAGCAACTGCTTCATGTACACTGACAACCCTCTCCTCTTACCTCTCAACACTCAGACTTGCGAGAAATGCACTTATATGTCCAAATTGGAAGCCACACACTCTCCAACCAAAACTGGAATAGCTGGTCAAGAGGAGAAGATTAATACTTGCACCACACCACATGAAACACATAGCCCTCCAGAACACAAACCAGCACTGCCTTCACATAAAAACACAAACCACACACCCACCTTCGCGGTGACTCTCAATAAAAATCTACCCAAACAGCAGAGACCTCCAAGGCAGAAATGCACTCAACCACCACAACACAACACTAATCACAAGACACAAAACTCACCTAAACTGTGTGCCACTCAACCAAAGCCCCTAAGGCAAAACAGCATGCCCAGCACACTAGTCATAGGTGACTTGATAGTGAGGCACACTGATGTCCCATGCACTAGGTTAAATAAGGAGTAAGTAACAATCAGCTGCCTGTCAGGTGCCAGGATCCACCATATAACAGTCGCACTCAGGTCCCTCAACAGCAGGTACAAATATGACTCTGTCATTGTACATGTGGGTGTGAATGACCTGAGATGTACCTCCCTGGACTACATGAAAAGAGACATGGAGGAGCTCTCAGATTATGTAGCCCAGTTGGGTATGACCCTAGCCCTGAGCAGCATCCTACCATCACCCAGAATGATACCACCATACAAGCAGAAAATAATTGATTTCAACAACTGGCTAAGTTTCTGGTGTCATTTTAAGTGGACCCAGTATCTGTCTGCCTGTGATGACATGACTGACAGACCTCAATGCTTTGCCAGAGATGGCCTACATCTGTCACCCCTGGGCTTCTGGATACTAGTCAAGGCTCTTGCCACCCCCATAGTGCCTTTTTAGGCAGTGTTCCAAAGACCAAATTATCACCAAAACCGCTACAAACAAATGCAATCAGAGGGTCATGCTGCTGAACACTAGAAGTCTAAATCTCAAAATGCTCGAAGCACTCCTTAAAATGGAGAACATCAACATTTGTGCTGTAACAGAGACCTGGTTCAAGGCAACAGAAAGCACACCTGCACTAGCAGGCTATAACTCATTCCACACCTTTCGGCCCCAGAACTTGAACTGAAGCTCCAAAGGTGGTGGTGTTTCCATATTCATAAAGGATGCGCACACCTCCAGACTGGTAGCCCAACATAATGCATCAGAGATACTTCAGGTGCAGATAACATTGGATAAGACAGCGATTCTGGTCATAGCCTGTTATAGGTCCCCAACCATGTCCCAAGACACTCCCTTCATGTTCCTAAGCACCCTGGAGAATTTTAGGGTCCAACCTAACACACCCATATTGGGTGACTTAAACTACCCCTCCATTAACTGGGAAAACTACTCATGTCCCAATACACTTGAACAATGTTTCCTGGAATTCATTAATTCCACTGCTCTGGACAAGCTTGTTCTTACCCCCACTAGAGGTAGCAACATCCTTGACCTGGTCATTACTAACATGGGTGACCGTTGCTCTACACCAATAGTCAACTCCTCCCTGGTTAGATCAGACCACAAACTAATCACCTTGGAAATCCACATCCTTCCCACCCCCCGCAAAGGTAACCACCATGAAAAACTTCTCCAAACCTAACTTTGGGCTCCTAAGAACAAAGGTGGCTAACATCACGGCTCCTATACAAATGGAGAATAATTGCATGACCGCCGAATCATACACAGATGCACTGTACGAACATGTACACAAATGCATGGATCTCGCCATACCCAATAGAACCAAGATGCTCTCCTCCAAAAAATGGAAGCCAATTTGGTGGTCCTCTGCCATAAACAAACTCTACAACAGAAGGAGGAAAAACTCCCTTATCAGCATCAACAAAAAGTTGAGATCCCTTATAAAATCCTCTAAAGCTAGCTATGAAAACAGAATTGAAGCAGATAGAAAAGACAACCACAAGGCCTTCTATAGGTATGTAAAAAACTTCTGTGGCAATACCCAGATTTGTTCTGAGCTACTGCACAATGGTACCTCTTAGACCGAGCCAACAGATATTGCCAATATACTGGCTGACAGATTCAGTGCAACTTTTCCCCTTTCCCCCCAAGGACCAACCACAATGAGAGTAGATTGACAGGTACTCAGTATTACTGCTGCACAGGTTAAAACAGCACTGTGCAAGGCCAAGAATACAGCTTCTATGGGACCTGACAATATCCCTGGCTGTGTTCTACATGAACTACAGAGTGAACTGGCACCTCACCTGTGTGCCCCATTTAATCACAGCCTCAACTCAGGCTTTGTCTCTACTGAATGGCGCACTGCTATAGTCATCCTTTTCCACAAAGGAGGAGCAACTACAGACCCTGGGAACTATCGCCCCATTAGCCTGAAAAGTCTGACATGCAAAGCTATGGAACACATCATCATGGACCTAATAAACAAGGATATAGGGAATCTCCAAACTCTGGATCCCACACAGTTTGGTTTTGTGAAGGGTAGATCATGCCTGCTCCACTTGGTCAACTTATTTGAATCAGTCACCAGAGCTGTAGATCAAGGCAAGGTGGCTCATACAGCCTACCTTGATCTGGCCAAGGCCTTTGATACCATTCCCCACTCAGAAATCATAGAAAAACTCACTAAGCTAGGCATCAACCCCTATATCACTAGGTGGGTTGCAAACTGGCTCACAGACAGAACCCACAGTGTGAAAGTAGCTGACTCCAAGCCAGACTGCTGACCAGTCATGAGTGGAGTCCCACAGGGATCAGTCCTGGGTCCTCTCCTGTTTGGTATCTACTTCTCAGAAGTCCAGTCCAACACAAAGGGACTCTGGCTGACAAAGTTCACAGATAATTGCAAGTTGGGAGCCATTATTAACTCCGCAAGTGATGTTGACATCCTACAGAAAGGCCTCACTGAGACCAACGACTGGTGTCAGAACCATGGCCTTAAGCTCAATGCCAAAAAATCATCATCACCCCCTTTGGGAAAACCTACTTCCCATGAACTACCACATCAATGGTAGTCCACTGAACACAGAAGGCATTATAAGAGATCTGGGGAACACAGGTTCACAGCAACCTCACTTTTGACCACCACACTGCCACTGTGGTCAGAAAGTCCTTCTATGTGGCATATCTCATTACTAAGGATTTTGCATCCAGGAAGAAAGAGGTCATTGTCTCCCTCTACTCTTCCCTCATTAGGCCAATCATCGAGTGCAATGCCCATTTGGCATGTACCTCACTAGATACCTGCAACAACTGGAGAGGCCACAAAAATACCTCACAAAGAGGATCCTAGGCCTTAAACACTTGTCCTGTATGGACAGACTTAAAAAACTCCAACTATTCTCTGTCTCATATCGCCTACTTAGAGGCGATCTCTGCTTAACTTACAAAGCCATGTCTGACCCAGCTCTGTTAGAAATGCTACATCTAAAGAAATCCCAATCCCTGCACACCACACGCTTCATAGACCTCAACCTCATTACCACAATCAACGGAACGTGCTGCAGGAACAGGTTCATATCCCAGAGACTGCCCATGCTATGGAATAGACTTCCCATACAACATGTCAAACAGAGCACCTCACTTGCCCTCTTCAAGAGAAATCTTGATGAGTGGATGGGAAATAGAAAATTCATCCCAGGGATCACTCCAGTGGCTCTACTTGACAGAGGCACTGGAACTAAGGTTGGGTGGCATGATGCCAGGGTAATCCTATAGGCTAGGCTTGTAAAGGCTCCAGGGCGATTAGCCTAGTACACACCTATGAACCTATGAACCTATGTGTTAATATGGCAGATGGATTTTGAAAACCTTTACCACTTGTATTTGATCAGAATATTGCAGAGAACTGGAGAATATTTGAGTAAGAGTACGATATTTTTGTTTTACACAAGAGATCATAAACCAGGGGAAACATTTGCAGCTTATATAACTGCACTAGGTAATTATGTCTATGTCTTTAAGCATGTATTATACACAGGTTTATTTTCAATAGTAGGTTTATAGACCATTAAGTAATTTTTATATTTTATAAAAAACTACGATTCTCTACAGATTTTTAAACATTTTTGTTATCTTTGTTGTTTGTACAAATAGTATGGTACTATGTATCAACTTGTTGTGTATTATGTAGTAAAACTCGTGGTGGAAAGTGCTTCTGTAGACAACACAAATACCATAATGTAAAGTGTTTTGTTACTTTGTTTCAAAAGTTTCACTCACGGGTAATCTTATTGGGTGACTGGGACCACATGACTGGGTAATACTGGTATTTAAAACATTTTTAAATGTAGTTTATTTACATTTGAAGAAGTCTTTGTTTCTACGAGACAAAAGAGCTTCATGTATACTGTGTCTTTATTTTATATTAAATCGACAGAGTGAATTACTGTTTCCTGCTTTTTTCGTCATTGGGATTATCTAAGTGTATTCAGCAGTTTGTTTCGTTTCTACCTTTGAGCTTATATAACTGACCTGAGAAACAAAGCTAAAACATGTTGATTTGGTGACTCAAAAGATGAGCTGATAAAGGACAGACTTGTGTGTGGTATTAATAGTGCTGCAGTGAGAAAGATTTTGCCTCATGACAGTGATTTAATTTTGGGCAAAGCTATAGAGATTTGTCAAATCCATGAAGTTACAGAAAGGCACACAATTATGCTTGCAAGTGATGAGTATGGTTTCAACAAGCTCTAGGGTGAATGTAGATAGCATGCAACATGTGGCAAACAGAAGTAGGCCTAATCACATAGCAGCAACAGCCCCTGCTGGATCATCAGGGAAACCGCTTAATTTTCCAGCAAGCTCTAAGAAAGGAGTATGCTCAGTGCAGTGCAAACATGAGTCAGCAAAACCCAAGTCCAACCTTATTGTTACCTGTTGTAATTGTGTAGCCAGTCGTGTGTCTAAAAGAGAGAAATGCTTAGCATTTGGTCAGCAATGCCACAAGTGTAAAAAATTGAACCGATTTCAAAAGTTTTGCAAATCAAGTAAACCCCACACAGTTATAAAGAAAGGTCACTCAAGAAAACAAACTGATCAAGTAGAATTGTAGCAGTCCACTTTTTACATAGATGGTGTATCAGTAGTTGGCAAAAAGCCTGATGTTGTGAACTTGTTAACAAGAAACAAAATGTTTTGTACTGTCCGGATCAATGGTAAATCCACTGATCTCAAAGTAGACACTGCTTCAAAATGTAATGTTATGTCAGCAGATACTTTTGCTAAAGTGAGAGTTAATAAACAACTCAATGTGGCCAGTTGTGCGAAGCCTGTTGCTTATGGAGGAGAAGAAATTCAAATCAAAGGCTCAGTAGTACTTTCATGTTATTTGGCCAAAAACTGCTACAACTTGTTGCTCTATGTAGTTTGAAGACCCGTGCAGTCATTACTGTGTCTCAGAGACAGTTTGAGAATGAATCTCCTTTCTTTTACCAAAGAAGTTAATCAGATAAGCACATATCCTCATTCCAATTTCACTGAAGCCATTTTCTCATAGTATGCTGATGTTTTTGATGACAAATTGGGCAAACTTCCATTTGTGTATTCTATGAAATTAGACCCAGAGGTCAGTCCAGTGGTCAGACCTGGAAGGATAGAGTCAAAGCTCAGATGGATAAAATGGTGCAGCAAGGTGTGATTTGTCCAGTTACAGAACCAACTGAATGGGTTTCATCCATGGTAGCAGCTCACAAAAAAGGCTCAGATGAAATCAGAATATGTATTGACCCAAGAGATTTGAACAAAACATTGAAGAGACCACATCATCCAATCCGTACAAAGAAGTCACAGCCCTAATACTGAATGCCACTGTTTTTTCTGGCTTAGATGCAAAGAGTTTGTTTTGGAAAGTGATGCTTCATTGCAAATCCTCATTACTGACTACTTTCAGTACCCTGTTTGACAGATATAGATAGATTCCTAAGGATTCCATTTGGAATAAATTCTGCAAGTGAAGTCTTTCAGTGTGCAATGGAGCAAATTTTTTCAGGATATTCCTGTGCCATAATAGTAGATGATTTATTGGTTGGAGGCAATGGTGAAGTAGAGCCTGACAGAAATCTTAAGAGAGTTCTAGACAGAGCAGTGAACTTAAACTCAATCCTCTGAAGTGCAAATTCAAACTATCAGAAGTTACATATGTTGGTCATTTATTTACTAGTATTGGCTTGCAACCAGACCCACTTAAACAAGCAGCCATTCTCAAGATGCCAGCACCAAATAATGTTTAAGCTATACAGTGTATTCTTGGTATGGTCAACTGTTTAGGCAAGTTTATACCAGACTTCAGTGAGTTGACAGTACCTTTGAGAAAGTTTATGCACAAAAGTGTTACATGGTCTTGGTTAGAACAGCACTAGAAAGCATTTGAAGACCTTAAGCGGAAAATTGCCACTCCACCTACATTAAGATACTATGATGTTAACAAACCAGTAAATCTTTCCTGTGATGCTTCAGAATTTGTTCTTGGTACAGTCATTCTTCAAGAATGCAGACTGGTATCCTATGGATCAAGAACTATTATCCAAACTGAAATGCAATATGCTCAAATTGAGAAAGAACTTTTGGCAACAGTGTTTGCGTGTTCCAAGTTTCATGATTATATCTATGGTCGAGCAATTCAGAGAAAATTGTTTATGTGTTTTTCATGATGTGGATGTTGCTATGGTTAAAAATCACAAATGTAAAATTTGCAAGCTGGAGAGGGATGAAAAAGAATATAGGGATGGGGTGGCATATGCTAGGTTTTTGCCCAACCAAAAAGTTCACAAAACAGGAGATGAGGATGGTTCTGAAGTGAGACCTGGGAATGACAACAATCCAGTAGGCCCAAATGAGAGTATCCCTTTAGGGAGAGGAGGCCCAAGGAGATCTACGAGGATATAGAATATGCAGAACAAACCATCCTATGCCCAAGCAGTGAGAGGGTGGAACCCCAAGAATTACTATGGGAGAAGAGGAGCAACAGTAGGGTGACTTAAATACCTATAATATTTCTAACAATGTTGATTTAGAAAATACAGTTACAGGCACTACTCAAGGAACAGATGGTATTTACCACGAAAAACCTATTTACACCCACAGTGAGTTTCATATATTTAATTATACAGGTGTTCCTTTGGAAATTACACATCTTAAGTTATTTGAGAAGAGTTTCAACTTTGTATCCACAGTTAAAGGTAAAATAAGTGAGACGCTGTTAGCGTTAACGTTGACTCTGGACCTAGTTCAACTCAGGGGAGGTTATATAAAAAGAGTATTATTAATCCCCCATTGCATCCAATGATTAGCAACTTTGGGATGCTGGTTAAGAATAAAATCAAATGTCTTTTGAACACCAAAAGATGGTGTTGGAGAACACTGATCCAACAGGAAGAGATTTTGCTGAGAAATTTAAGTAGCAATAAAAATATCAGGATCAAGAAACCCAACAAGGGGGGAGGGGTGTTAATAATGGAACACCTAGATTACTGTGGAAAGATGCTTGAATTATTGAATTCAGGGGAAAGGTATTCCCAGGTATCCAAGGGTGAAATTAATGTGGCCTATAGGCAAATTGACTGGGTACTGGAAGACAACTTACTTCAAGGAGCGATAGATAAACAACTGTTTAATTTCTTGTGGGTGGATATACCAGTCATACCAGGGATATTTGGGATACCAAAGATTTACAAGGATGCATACAATCCACCCCTCAGACCTATTGTTGCATCAGGTGGTTCAAAAACCCAGCCTTTAGCTATATTTGTGGATACCAAATTAAAGCCTTTTTACAATCTAGTAGATCATATTTTGATCACCTCATGGGACTTTTTACATAAGGTTGGTAAATTAGCATACAAGGATAGCATGGTATTTATTACCATAGATGTCAGGGACCTGTTCTCTATTATTATTCCTCAAACTATTGGTTTAGAATGGTTTGAACACATACTTATTGAGTTGGGATTCTTAACAGATTCTGATTTTAGGCTAGTTATAGAAAATATGGAAATTGTGTTAAAAACAACTTCCTTTTTTTCCAATGTGAGTATTACAAACAACTAGATGGTGTTGCCATGGGAGCCTCATGCGCCCCAGTGTATGTGAACCTGATAATGCTGTATTGGGGAAAACAATACATATTTACCTCTGAATATTATGTCCATATTAAGGGATATTTTCGATTTTTGGATGATATAATATTATTTTGGGATGGAGCACTTGGAGTTATAAACCAATTCATGGAATATATTGAGAATACAACTGATTTTTTAAAATTCACCCACAATGCTAGTATTCATTATCTCGGCATACGGATTACAAAGGACAGTGAAAGAAGATGTTTCACATCCAAGATAGATCATAAAAAAAAAATTTCTAACACCTACTTACATTTTGAAAGTAGTCATCCCTATTACCAGAAGAAAAACATTGGGAAAGGACAGATGGTTAAGGCAGTTCGAATGACTTCTCTTAGAGAAGATCTGTTTGAGGGGATCAAAACCATAAAACGATTTTTTTATAACAAGGGGCTACCCTCCTGAATTGATTAACACCATAAAAGATGAAGTGTGTGCAGGGTGGGGTACTAAATATATACCCCTGTTGAATTTTGAAGTTAACACCCTGGATCTACCCCCTGGGGTGCCACCAGAGGATAGGAATAAAATACCAGAGGGAAGGAATTACACCTGGAACAACAGTGGGGGGTGACCAGTTTTTTGTACTTACATATAACCAAGATACGATCAAAATTAAACAGACCATTTGTAAATACTGGGAGATGTTTAAAATTATGCCCAATTGCTTAAAAGTATTTTCTTTCCCCCCAAAATTTAGTTTTAGGGGGCAAATTTAGAAAAGGTGTTTTAGCATAACTACAAGGTAACCAACACTACTGGAGGGGCTATAAGGAAAGTAGGAACTTTTGCATGTGGACATTGTTTCCAATGCAGATTTATTGCCAACAAAAGTGAGCTTTCCATTCCAAGCCTCAGTCATGTTAACAGAAATAAGGTTATGCTAGCGAAGGGTTATTACAACTGTCAAACCAAGGGTGTGGTTTATTTGGTTTATTGCTCTCTATGTTATGCCTACTATATAGACAAAACTGAAAGAAGTCTGAGAAACAGGATATACAAATACATCCATGATATTACAAGAAAAAGGAAACCAATCCCTTATTCAGACATGGTGTGTTATGTAAAAATGCACAGTTTAGATTTTGGGTTATTGAGCAAGTGAAACCCTCTGAATGGGGGGAGACTGGGAGACCCGGTTAGAGCTTTGGGAGTTAATATGGCAACTCCAGCTTGACGCCTGTACCAGTCCAGGGTTAAATGATCACCTCTCTATTGTTCCTGCTTTAAAAATGAGAGCACTGGTGTAGGTGAAGGAACATAAATAAAATACAGTAGAACTATTAGATGCACTTTTTGTGCATTATTTTTCTTGTTTACACTAGAACAAAAAATAACAAAACATTTAAACTTGCATTTACGAGTATGCATATTTTAAAGTGTATATTTTTAAAGTGTTTTTTATGTAATATAAAAACATGCACTTTAAATTTTAAAATTCTGTGATTTTTCTATGGTTACTCAAGTTAATTGTTTGGAACTAGCATCCAATGAAATGGTTAATTTTAAATTTGCACTAACCCACTATGGGTATTTAAGAACAATGAGTAGATTATTTATTCTGAAGAAGTTTCATGTGGTGAAATGAAAAGCGCTTCAATCAAATAAAGTTTTATTCAATTTGTATTGTTGGGAGCTGTGTGTTTCCTGTTATCCTGGTACACTGCTGAGGGATAGACCTTCATTGGACTGCTGCTGTTGCTGCCTGGCTTCTTTTTGGTTACTAGTGCAGTTTTTGTCATTTCAGGTGTTCACTTTGTGTTTTATTTACAGATATTTATTTTTACCTGATAAATCCAGTAGAGGACATCTCAGTGATGAGACAGTTTCAAGTCTTTAGAGGATATAAAATTAATGAAGATAAAAGAAAGGATATAACCATAAATTATGTACCCACACATGAATTGGTTCAGCAATGCCCATATTTATGGGGACACAATAAGAAGAATTATTTAGGAGTATGGATTAAAAAGGTTTCTGTTATGGCAGCCAAAAATATGGGGAAGAAACAAAACAAAAGATAATACAAAAAATAAGAAAATAGAAGCTCTTGTTTATGGATATGGATAGTAAGATAGTAAGATACACGCAGTAAAAATGTTTGTAATCCCTTTAGTTTTTTTAGAGGTCAGACATATTTTTATTAACCAGAGGAGAAGCTGTTGACAACAATTAATAAAGGTTTGAAGGAATTTATCTGGAAGGGGGAAGAGTCAACTGGGAGAAGTTGAACCTTCTAATAGAGCAAGATGGTTTAGGATTACCTGATATGAGGGGATATTTTAGAGCTACAAAATTAAGGCTGATATACCCAACACAAACAGAAAGCTATAAGTCAACCTGGAAAGGGATGATGATGAAGCAGAGGAGAAGGGGTGATTGAAGAAATAAGGAGAAAATAGGATTTGGGTGCAGATCCTTAAGGAAAATAACAACAGCCATGCAGAATATTCTATTCATAAAGAAGTAGAAAGTATTCTAAGAACTAAAGCCACATGAGAATGGAGAAAGGAGATTTTGCCAATAGGGATAACTGCAAGTCGAAGTACAGAGAATAGACAAGAAGGGTAATTTACTGAAGAAGACTGGCCAAGGAACTGAGGTATTGGGAGCAAATAACTTGAGAGGGAAAGATAATAGAATGGAATGAGGCCAAGAAGACATTTGGATTGCAGGCTAGAGACTGCCTTCAAGGGGGAGGATTGATATGAGAGTATAGGCAAAGAAAACAGGATTTGGAAATCCTAAGTGAAAGACCTGCTCTGATATGCTCTGATAGAGTTTTTAGTTGAATCCAGAAGAGAAGCTGCAGTTAAAAAATTATAATTGGTAGGGCATATAAAATACTGCAAGATAACTATAAGAATCAATTGGAGGAGGTTAGAAGTTATTTGGAAGCAAGACTGGATAAGCAATCAGATATACTTGTTTGCTCAAGCTGTTGTAAGCTGTAGAGAGACTGGCCTACTGCCCTGCTGTGCTATTTGAAAAGGATAAGTGTTTATTTTCAATTGTCTTCTGCACTTGTGTTTTAATACATATCTCTGTAATCTGTACAACTTTTAGTCACTTTTCTGTTGTGTGATAGAGCTGTGTATCTTTTACTGTTGTGCCCCTTTCAGCTTGCAGGGAAATCATTGTCTAGAGAGGGCTAGCTGTTTTCTTTGTTAGAGAAAGTAATCAGACTCGTTTAATCTAGCTAAAGACATTCCTGCAAAACTGTTTTTTTTTGATTGGATAATTGGTCTGGTTTCTGTTTCTTTTCCTTTAATAGCCAGTGTTTTAAATCAGATATACTTGTTTGCTCAAACTATTGTAAGCTGTAGAGAGACTGCCCTGCTGCCCTGCTGTGATATTTGGAAAAAGATAAGTGTTAATTTTCAATTGTCTTCTGCACTTGTGTTTTAATACATATCTCTGTAATCTGTAGAACTGTTTTTACCCCCACCCACCCAGTAGTTGTTGTGGTTTTAAGTCTTGGTGGCTTTGAGTTGCCCACCTCTGGTATAAAGTTGATACTGGACACTCGTCCCAGTGATACATCAGCTCATTCTACTGTTTACAGTGAGAACTTAGCAAAGGCCTACCCCTTTAGCTTCTGAACCTTGAATTATCTCATTTTTTCTGTCTCTTCACTTTCTACTATAATAAAAAAAGTTCCTCTTTCTACCTCATTTTGCTGTTTGCCATATTTATTACTGCTTGTTGGTAGCCTCACTAAATTGATGACAGTATTCTACTGAATCACTGCTTTATTAGTGCTATTTGTTACTTTTGTGATTTGTGAGCTAATGTTTCGAAACAATCTACTGATTAACTATATTTCATTGCTATCTACTGCATTTTATTACTGTTTAACTGCATTTTACTGTATTTTGTTGCTGTTTAACTGTATTTTTTCATACTGCAAGTGCTATTGTTTTACGTTAACTGTTTTTTCTGGAAAAAAAGGTCTGGGCTTGTTTTCCACCTTTCCTGTTGCTAGAATAGTCCAGATACAGATTTGCAGTATCCAGGACTGTTTTGTAAGTTTCTGAGTTCCCCAGACCCTTCTGTGTTAGAGGGAAGCCTTCCAGCTTATCAGTGGGAGTGGTAAGCACTAGGTAGCCTATCTACCACAAGTGGAGTGATTTCTTGCTCTGAAATTATAGTTTATTGGCCATTTGGGCAGTTTTTTCCATCCCTTTCAACTTTCTCTTCTCTCTTGCACTTTAATTAGCTTATTCACCAGCATTTCATCAGGCTTTTTGTAGCAATTATTGTAGCACACATAAGTGCTATCAGCACTAGATGTCCTATAAGGAAACAGCTCCAGTACTTAGTAATGATGACCATCCCTCCTGGCATGTCTAAAGGTCAGTTTCCTGTGCTTTCTCCTATTAACCTTGTGAACATGGGCATTCTGAGGCAGTGTAGGAACTGCCTCATGTACACAGACAACCCTCTCCTCTTACCTCCCAACACTCAGAATTGTGAGAAATGTGCCTATATCTACAAATTGGAAGCCATGCACTCTCCAGCCAGGGTTGGAATAGTTGGTCAAGAGGAGAAGGTCAACACCTGAACCACACCACATGGAACACATAGCCCCCAAGAACACCCACCATCATAGCCCTCACATAAAAACATAAACCACACATACACCCACCTTCATGGAGGCTCTCAATAGAAATCTACCCAAACTGCAGAGACCTCCAAGGCAGAAATGCACTTGACCACCACAACACACCACAAACCACAAGACACATAGCTCACCTTCACAGTGTGCCCCTTAACCTAACCCTCCTAAGGCAAAACAGCTTTCCCAATACAGTAATCATAGGTGACTCAACAGTGAGGCACACTGATGTCCCACTCACTACGTTGAATAAGGAGAAGGTAACAGCTGTCTATCAGGTGTCAGAATCCGACACATAACACATGAACTCAGGTTACTCCACAACAAGTACAAGTATGACTCTGTCATCGTCCATGTGAGTGTGAATGACTTGAGATGCACCTTCCTGGACGACATGAAAAGAGACATGGTGGAGCTCTCAGATTTTGTGGCCCAGGCAGGTATGACCCTGGCCCTGAGCAGCATCCTACCATTGCCCAGTATGATACCACAGTACAAACAGAAAATTATTGACTTCAACAACTGGCTAAGTTTCTGGTGTCATTCTAAGGGGATCCAGTATCTGTCTGCTTGTGATGATATGATTGACAGACCTTGATGCTTTGCCAGAGATGGCCTGCATTTGTCACCCCTGGGATTCTGGGTACTGCCTAAAGCTCTTGCCACCCCTATAGTGCCTTTTTTAGGTGGTGTTCCAAAGACCAAATTACCAGCATAACAGCTATAAATAAATGTTATGCTGCTCAACACCAGAAAGTCTAAATCTCAAGATGCACTCGCTCGAAGCACTCCTCAAAATAGAGAACATCAACATTTGTGCTGTAATAGAAACCTGCTTTAAAGCAGCAGAAAGAACCCCTGTGCTACCAAGCTATAACTCATTCCACATCTTTTAGCCCCAGAACATGGACCAAAGCTCCATAGGTGGTGGTGGTGTCTCCATATTCATAAAGGATATGCACACCTCCAGACTAGTAGCCCAGCATAACACATCTGAGGTACTCCAGGTACAACTAACATTGGGTAAGACAGCAATTCAGGTTGTAGCCTGCTATAGGTCCCCAACCATGTCCCAAGACTCTCACTCCACATTCCTAAGCACCCTGGAAAATGTTAAGATCCAACCCAACACTCTCATACTAGGTGAATTCAACTACCCCCCCCCCCCCCCCCCATCAGCTGGGAAAACTACTCATGCACCAATGCACTGGCCCAAAGCTTCCTGGAATTCATCAGTTCCAATGCCTTGGACCAGCTCATTCTTACCCCCACTAGAGGAAGCAACATCCTTGACCTGGTTATTACTAACATGGGCAACCATTGCTCTACACCAATAGTCAATTCCTCCCTGGTTAGATCCGACCACAAACTAATCACCATGGAAATCTACATCTCACCCACACCACCCTTAAAGATATCCACCATGAAAAACTTCTCCAAAGCTGACTTTGGACTCCTAAAAACAGAGGTGGCTAACCTCACGGCACCCATGCCAATGGAAAATAGATGCATGACTGCCAAATCATACACCAATGCACTGTACGAACATGTACATAAATGCATGGAACTAGCCATACCCAACAGAACCAAGATGCTCTCCTCCAAAGAAAGGAAGCCAGTCTGGTGGTCCTCTTCCATTAATAAACTCTACAACAGAAGGAAGAAACTGTTGCAGAAAAAGGTGAAGTCCCAAAACTGAGAAATTCCCTTATTAGCCTCAACAAAAAGTTGAGATCCTTCATCAAAACTTCCAAAGCCAGCTATGAAGGCAGAATTGCGGCAGACACTAAAAACAACCACAAAGCCTTTTATAGTTATATCAAGGATCTCCATGGAAATACCCAGATTTGCTCTGAGTTACTGCACAATAGTACCTCCTGTACTGATCCAACAGATACTGCCAACATACTGGCCAACAGATTCAGTGCCAACTTTACCCCCCCTCCAAAGGACAAATCTCAGTACTGGAAGAATGCCAGGCACCCAACATTACTGCAGCACAGGTTAAGGCTGCATTGTCTAAGGCCAAGAATACAGCTTTCATGGGACCCAACAACATCCCTGGCTGTGTTCTACATAAATTACAAAGTGAACTGGCACCACACCTGTGTGCTCTGTTCACTCACAGCCTCACCTCAGGCTTTGTCCCTAGTGAATGGTGCACTGCTACAGTCACCCCTCTCCATAAAGGAGGAGCGACTACAGACCCTGGAAATTATCGCCCCATTAGCCTGACAAGTCTGATATGTAAGGCTATGGAGTGCATCATCATGAACCTAAGTAACAAAGATATAGGGAATCTCCAAACTCTAGATCCCACACACATATTGGTTTTGTGAAAGGTAGATCATGTCTGCTCAACCTAGTTAACTTCTTTGAGTCAGTCACCAGAGCGGTGGATGAAGGCAAGGCAATTCATACAGCCTACCTCAATCTGACCAAGGCCTTTGATACCATTCCTCATTCAGGAATTATTGATAAACTCAGCAAACTAGGCATCGACCCATATATCATTAGGTGGGTTGCAAATTGGCTACAGATAGAACCTACAGTGTGAAAGTAGCAGACTCCAAGTCAGACTGCCAACTAGTCTCGAGTGGAGTCTCACAGGGATCGGTCCTGGGTCCTCTTTTGTTTGGCATCTACTTCTCAGAAGTCCAGGCCAACATGAAAGGACTCTAGCTGACCAAATTTGCAGACGACTGCAAGCTGGGAGCCATTATTAACTCCCCAAGTGATGCAGACATCCTACAGAAAGGCCTCACTGAGACCAATGACCAGTGTTGAAACCATGGCCTTAAGCTTAAAGCCAAAAAATGTGCAGTCATCCCCTTTGGGAAAAACTCAGTTCCCACTAATTACAACATCGATGGGAGACCACTGAATACTGAAGGCATTATAAGAGATCTGGGGACACAGGTTGACAGCAACCTCTCCTTCGACCACCACATTGCCACTGTGGTCAGAAAGTCCTTCTATGTGGCACATCTCATTACCAAGGGTTTTGCAACCAGGAAGAAAGAGGTCATCATTTCTCTATGTTCATAGGTTCATAGGTTCATAGGTTCATACTAGGCTATCTGCCCGAGGGCATTTACAAGCCTAGCCCATAGTTTTGTGGCTTACGCCACCCCTTTAGTATGGGGAACTATACCCATTATTTTGCTGTGCCTCTGTTGAGCAGTGACACTGAGGTAATCCCTGGGGTATATCTGCGATCTCCCATCCATTGATCAAGATTTCTCTTGAACAAGGCCAGCGAGGTGCTCTGCCTCACATATACCGGGATTTTATTCCACAGCATAGGGAGTCTTTGGGTGATGAATCTATCCCTCCAGCACGTCCTATTAATAGCCGTGTCGAGGTTTAAGTCTCCCGCCCTTGTGGCTCTGACGGATCTAGATTTTTTGAGGTGAAGCATATTCATCAAATCTGGGTTTGACATGGCCTTGTATGTTAGGCAAAGGTCACCTCTGAGCAAGCGGTAAGCGACTGAATAGAGCTGGAGTTCTTTCAGTCGGGCAGCATAGGACAGATGTTTGAGACCCTTTATCCTTTTGGTGAGGAACTTTTGTGGCCTCTCCAGCTGCTGCAAGTGTCGGGTCAGATACATTCCGAATGGGATATTGTACTCAATCATTGGTCTGATGAGTGATGAGTATAGGGAGACTATGACCTCCCTTGATCTAGATGAGAATCCCTTCATGATAAGGTGGGCAATGTAGAAGGTCTTCCTAACTACTTTAGCTACATGGGTGTCGAATGACAGACTACTATCAACCTGGGTCCCCAGGTCCCTGATAACTTCTTCTGTGCTCAGTGGATTGCCACCTATTTGGTAGCTAGGGGTAACCTTGTTTTTCCCGAAGGGTATGACTATGCATTTTTTGGCATTTAACTTTAGGCCATGGCTCTGGCACCAGTTATCCGCTTTCTGTGAGACCCTTCTGAAGGATATCTGTGTCAGATGTGTTTTCTACTATGGCACCCAGTTTGCAGTCATCTGCAAACTTTGTCAGCCATAACCCTCCTGTGTTTGCTTGTACTTCGGAAAAGTAGATGCCAAACAAGAGTGGGCCCAGGACTGAGCCCTGTGGTACACCACTTGTGACAGGCTTTGAGTCTGACATGGCGCCAGCAACTCTGACCCTGTGGGTTCTGTCACTCAGCCAGTTTGCAACCCATCTTGTGATGTATGGGTTAACATTTAAGCTGATGAGTTTTTCAATGATACCCGAGTGGGGTATTGTATCAAGGCCTTCGCCAGATCGAGGTAGGCTGTATGGACTGCCTTTCCTCATCAATGGCTTTGGTGACTGTTTCGAAAAAGTCAACCAAGTTTAGAAGGCATGATCTGCCTTTGACAAAGCCAAACTGGGATGGATCCAAAGTATGCAAATTCCCTATGTCTTTATTTATGAGGTCCATTATGATCCTCTCCATGGCTTTGCAGATAAGGCTTGTCAAGCTAATGGGCCGGTAATTTCCAGGGTCGGTGGAGGCACCGCCTTTGTGAAGTGGGACCACAGTTGCAGTGCGCCACTCCCTGGGTATGTATCCAGAGGTAAGACTATGATTAAACAGCTGTCCTAGCTGTGGGTTTAATTCCTCGTTGAGTTCGTGGAGCACACAGCCGGGGA
Organism: Protopterus annectens; assembly: GCF_019279795.1. NCBI lineage: Eukaryota > Metazoa > Chordata > Ceratodontiformes > Protopteridae > Protopterus > Protopterus annectens. Next base: position 514,909,585 of record NC_056731.1, read on the forward strand.
CACCATCAGGTCCCATGGATGCTGTGTTTTTTGCTTTGGAGAGAGCAGTTCTCACTTGGGCATTGGAGATGTTTGGGGGGCTGCAATCGCTTGGTATAGATATCTCTCCTTTTGGGGAGGAGGGGGGGGAGAAGTTTGCACTGAACCTGTCAGCCAGTATGTTGGCAATGTCTGTAGGATCAGTAATCTTCACATCATTTTGAACTAGTTCTGAGCATATCTGGGAGTATCTTCCCAGGTTTCTAACATAGCTAAAGAAGGCCTTATGATTGTCTTTTGAGTCTTTAGCTATTTTTCTCTCAAAATTTGCTTTGGATGATTTTATGAGAGCTCTTAGTTTTTTACTTATAGTGATCAAGGGTGTCTTACCTTTTAAGGATTTTGCTCTATCTTGTAGTAGCTTCCTCCTTTTGTTGTAGAGTTTGTTTATGGCTGGGGTCCACCAGAGTGGACGCTTGCCTTTGGTACAAAGAGTCTTTGTTTTGCTTGGGATTGCCTTATCCATGCAGTCCTGCAGGTGCTGGTAGAAGGCATTTGTAAGTGATTCAGCGGCTTGAGTACTGTTTTCCACCGGCTCGGGGCCTTAAAGGAGACCACACTAGTCTTTAGAAGTGTGAAGTCGGCTTCGAGAAGTTCTTTACTGTGGTCTTTTTATTTCAGGTGGGGTGGGTTGAGGACCTCCAGCGAGATTAGTTTGTGATCTGATCTCACCAGTGAGGGGTATACTTCGGTGTTGAACATTGTGCTCCCATGTTCGTGATGATGAGATCAAGTATGTTTTCTCCTCTTGTGGGGATGGTGACTAGTTGTTCCATGGCATTTGAGTTTATGAATTCCAGGAACTTTTGGGCTAGGGTGTTTGGGCTTGAGTAGTGTTCCCAGTCTATATTAGGGTAATTGAAGTCACCTAGTATGATGGTGTTTGGTGATACATTTATCCCTCTAGTGTTTTCAGGAAGGCCATGTGAGGTTCCTGAGTTTGTGAGGGTGGCCTGTAACATGCTACAATTTGCAGAGCAGTCTTGCCTATGGTTAACTGCACCTGGATGGTCTCCGATGCATCGTGCGTTGCCACCAGTCTTGAGGTGTGGGTGTCTTTGATGAATATGGATACCCTCCTTTCTTGGTATTGTCCGGATTTTGGGGCCGGAACGCATGATAAGAGGTAAAACTTGATAGTGCTGGGGTGCTCTCAGGAGCCTTGAACCAGGTTTCTGTCACTGCACAGACATCGATGTTCTCCATACTGAGAAGGGCCTCGAGTGCGTGCATTTTGAGATTTAGACTTCTGGCATTGAGCAGCATTACCCTTAGTTTTTTTCCTTTTTTGTGTTCTAGGGTGGTAGGTTTAGAATTTGAGCCTTGCCTAAAAAAGGCACTATGGGGTGGCAAGAGCCTTTGCCAATATCCGGAATCCCAGGGTGACAGGTGCAAGCCGTCCCTTGAAGCAGCATGGCTTGTCCAGCATGTCATCCCAGGCAGACAGACATTGGATCCCCTTTGAATGACACCAGAGTTTAAGCCAATTGTTAAAGCTGATCATCTTATCTCTGTATTGTGGCATCATTCTTGGTGAAGGTAGGATACTGCTCAAGGTCAGGGTCATACCTGCCTGGGCTACATAATCAGAGAGCTCCTCAATGTCTCTTTTCATGTAGTCCAAGGAGGTACGCCTCAGGTCGCTTACACCAGCGTGGACAATGACTGAGTCGTATTTGTACCTGCTGTTGAGAGACCTGAGTGCTTGCGTTATGTGGCGGATTCTAGCGCCCGACAGGCAGCTTACTGTGACCTTCTCCTTACTCAGTCTGGTGAGCGGACGTCAGTGTGTCTGACTATGGAGTCACCAATGACTAGTGTGTCTGGCATTGTGTTTGGCCTTAAGGGCTGTGACTGTTTGACACTCTGACTGTGAGGTCTATGTGTTGCAGGTGTTGTGTTCTGAGGTGGTGGTTGTTTGGGTGTCTGCTTTGGTGGCCTCTGCTGTTTTGGTAGATTTTTGATCAGAGCCGAGTATGTCTTTGTGTGTTTATGTGTATGATTTGAGGTTGTGATGGTACTATGTGAGACTGGGTCTATAGTGTGTGTGGTAACCTTCTCCTCCTGACTGGTCTTGCCAGTCCTATGTTGAGAGAGCTCAGCCTCCAGTTTGGCCGTATAGTTGCATCTCTCCATGTATTTGTGTTTTGTGGGAGGAGGAGAGGGTTGTTCAGGTACATGAGGCAATTGTAACATTGCCTCAATATTCCCAGGTTCACCAGCTGAGCAGGAGAGGACACTAGCAACTGATCCCTCGACATGCTAGAAGGACTAGACAAAAAAACTTTAAAAGAGATTCCGGGGAACGTGGGTGACCGAGAAATGGGGTTTGCCTTTTGGGGTGCTATCTATAAGAGTGCCGTATCAAGGTAATAAGTACTGTAGGAGCAAGTGCTAGGTTTAACAGATAGAGAAAAGTCTACTTGGAGTCAAGTAGAGATGATCTTTTAGGTATTAGAGAAAGTGCTAGTAACAGGGATGCTTAAAGGTAAGATTGAAAAGAATGCACTCTGCAGTGTGCACTAGAGAAGTTAGATATGAAAGTAGGTAACTTGAGTTTTACCTGTTTAAAAGTTAAGGTTTAGTGGAGAGTTACTATTTTAAAACAGCAAGATGGACTGAAAGGGGTGGTTACTTTTGTATTTTGGTACTATGAAATACTGTAGGATGGCCAATAAATTTAAATAATTGAAGGGGTGGGATTTCAAAAGTGATGGTTTTGTGATTACTCACATAAGCCAGTGAAAGTAGAGAGAAATGAGATATATGGTCAAATTAACATAAGAGGCGGGCAACTAGAAAGACAGTGGTATTTAACAAGACAACTTAAATGGGTGGCAGGGAGGGAAAAATTCTGCCTGACTCAGAACAGAGAGAGCTGTGGTCTCTTTTGAAGTTTTAATATGCTGTTAAAACAGAATGCAAGCAAAACACAAGGTAAAGAAAACAAACTACAGTATTCAAAATATGGAAAGGCAATACAGAAATACATGTATCTCACTAGACACCTGCAATAGTTGGAGAGGCCACAGAAGTACCTCACGAAGAGGATCCTAGGCCTTAAACACATGTCTTACATGGACAGACTCATAAAACTCCAACTATTCTCTGTCTCATATCATCTACTAAGAGGTGAGCTCTGCTTGACTTACAAAGCCATGTCTGACCCAGCTCTGTTAGAAATGCTACATCTAAAGAAATCCCAATCCCTGCACACCACATGCTCTAGAGACCACAACCTCATTACCACAATCAACAGAACATGTTGGAGGGACAGGTTCATAATCCAGAGACTACCCACGCTCTGCAATAGACTTCCCATACATGTCAAGCAGAGCACCTCACTGGCCTTCTTCAAGATAAATCTTGATGAGTGGATGGGAAATAGAAAGTTCACCCTGGGGATCACTCCAGTAGCTCTACTTGGTAGAGGCACTGGGAACTAATGATGGGTGGCATAGAGGGCACTAGGAACTAATGACGGGCAGCACAATGCCAAGGCACTTCTATGGGCTAGGCTTGTAAAGGCCCCAGGGCCATTAGCCTAGTACATACCTATGAACCTATGTAGAAGAGAACAATGTGAGGACATATATATATATATATATATATATATATATGTTTGATATATATATATATATATATATATATATATATATATATATATGTGTGTGTGTATGTATGTATACATATATGGTTTATCTTCATAATGTCTATTCTGCTACACCATTTCATTACATCATAGAACTTATTTCACGAAATCTGTAATATCAAATGGTGTGAATGCCAAAAAAGAATTTGAATGTTTACATTTCCGACCACGCCACACCTAACAAGTGCTAACATGGGTCAAGAAGGGAGTAAGATTGTACAATTCTGAATATCAATGTTCAACATTTTCAGCATTTGGAGTTTGGACTCTGCATAAGTGGATTTGACGATGTCTCATTCAACATTTTGAAGGTACACCATATAGACATACACACACACACACACACACACATATATATATATATATGTATATATATATATATATATATATATATATATATATATATGTATATATATATATATATATATATATATATATATTTGTATATGACTGTCAAGTATGCAACTAAATCTAGAAGTTTTATGATTTTTATTTAGACATGTTTTCATAGGTATTTTTATACCCCAATCAGACTCCAAAGCATTTTTCTAATGTAGATGACAAACGTTGAAGGCGTGATGGGGAAGAAAGAGATAACTGGGAATATATGTTTTGGGACTTTAGTGAGTTGGCATATTTAAAAAAATTCTCCTAAAGTGTACTGTAACAGAAGTACTGGGTTTGCAAATGAGTGTAACTATGAAAATGATTTTTCTGAGCTGGGACACAGGATCTGAATTACCTAGACATAGTGAGGCCTTGTTAAGTTTAATTCTAGTGGCTGGCAATTGCTAGAAATGGAAATCAAAGTCTAAACCAAAATGCATTTGAAGTATTGAATATTGTAACAGAGATAAATGAAATGGAAGTGGAGTCTTTAGAAAAGGGAAAGAGCAAATTGCATAGAAATAAATGGAAATTGTAGAAACAATACATGGAGAGGAGGAGGAGGAGTGAGATTTAATTGAAGCATGACGAGCAATTTATGTTATGTTAGACTGATGATAGTAATAAAAAAGAACATATGTAATGTATAATGTATGTAACAGGAAATGTTATTTTGGCTTGTTTTCTTTTATATTACTGCATGTTTCCCTGTTCTTTAGTGATGTCATAAAGGTGTCAGAAAAAAGAAGAGGGGAAATTTGTCAAATACATTCAGTAATTCCTTCAAAAGATCCAGAAATCAAACCTCACTAGCAAACAAAGTGATTTTGTTATAAGCATTATTTCTGGCAGTGGACCTTCTGATTTCAGTGCAATATGCCCCTTGTGTTTATAATCAGTTGACAGGTGTGCTGCCAAGGGAGGGAGATGGGATGGGACCCGGAGTCCATAATTTAACTGTTTGATCTTTTTTGAAGGCTTGAAGTATGTTGCAGAGAGATTGTCTGGAAACATGCTATGCCAGGACCTAGTGCCTTGTTTTGATTGTAGATTGAAAGACACCTGACTAGCATCCAAAGGGATTCCGTTAGCGGTAGTATACCCCAGGTATTGGCTCGAGTTCTGATACTTCATGCAGCATGTGAACTTCTTTAACTCAGCTATACAAGTTAGCAGTAAATGAAATGGCTGAAAATTGTTCACATCAGTCTGACAAGACCACAGCTGCTTTCAGCACCAGCACACTAATTTTTCGTTCCCAAGAGGTCGGACTATTTTTAGCAGCAATACCAATTTTCTTCTCATTTAAGTTAAGAGGGTAGAGCACTGATCAAGAATAAATAACAAGTAAACAAATAAAAAGATGTTATGTATATGTCTGACCATATTAGAACTTACAGTGGTAAATTGTGTTACTGAGGCGTAAGGTAATATTGTGTGGTGCAACGAGGCACTAGGAGTTTAGCGGATTCCAGCAGCAATATTCTGAACTGTGTAGTGTGTCCTTTAAGAACTTTCAGAGAGCTGCTGACATGGGTCTACTTTACAACAGTGAATGATCAGATGATCGAACGCTGTTACATTGATCCCTAAACATCGATCCGGCAAAACAGTGAACGGCCAGAACAGTAATTTTTTTCCCCAGGGAAAAAATCGCTGGGCCATTGTCAGGGTTGTGCCATTTCCTCCACTGTAGTGTGATCTCAGAGTTGGTATATTTAAGTAGGGTGGGCGTGGGGTGGTGATTCGATGTTTAGGGGTTGATATAACAGCATTCAATCATTTGATCGTTTGTTGTTATAATATAGACCCGCTGACATTATATGACTTTCATTTGATGTTAAACAATTATGTTTAAAAGGTTGTGGCTTTGAAGTGTGTTCTAAAAAGAAGCTGAATGGTAATCAGAATATTTTCCTTTTTTGAATTGGTGACATAGATTGTTCATTTTATAATTTGGAGTTGTAGTATTAACAAGGTGTAATAGACTCCAGATTCATATGCCTGTCTTATGTACATAATTTTTCAGTTTTGTAAGAGTCATATAATTATTTTAATGCTTGGCTTCCTGTGAAATGATTCACTGATAATATATAACAGTCACATTATTTAAGTGGTTTAGAAAGATATATATTGTGATATATCTTGTGATATCATTATTTCAGTGTATATCCACTTCAGTGCCAGCACTATGTCTCTAACCTTTAACCTTTTACTTTTCACATGGTCCCTATTCTTTTACCTCCTACTACAACTAACCTCTCCACAAAATACCCTTTTTAACTACCATCCTTCAGGCACTTCACCCCACCAAACTCTGTATCCTAGCAGCTTCTCTAACATATCCTCTAGCCTATACACCACAGACATAAAACTATGCTCAAAACTAAAAATTCTTCTCATCCTACTTAATCCCTACTCTAACAACAACCCAATCTTAGCTGTATATTATCCTTTAAGAACAAAAAGAAAACAGGTACCCAATCCTCTTCCACCCTCAAACTCTATACCATCACAATGTGGGGACATACACCCTAACCATGGCCCAAACTCTACCTCTCCTGTTCCCCCCAAATCCTACAAATCACTAAATTTTACAACCATTAACATCCAAAGCATCCAGAACAAAATACCTGAATTCCATTCCTGGATAGCCCACAACAAACACAACATCATAGCCACCACTGAGATATGGCTAAAGCCTTATATTAAAGATACCAAATTCCTTCCTGCAGGCTTTGCATTTCTTAGATCTGACTGACCCCATAAAAAGGTGGAGGAGTCTGTCTGGTATAGCCTAACTCCTTCTCCATAATACCATACACCAAGCCAATCCTACAATTTTCATCGGCTGAAATATTAATATCCTTCCTTAGAATGAACAATTGCAAAAGCATATGCATTATTGTGTTATACATTCCACCCAGCAACAACATTCCTGTCTTAGAGGAAATACTTCCATGGGCATCAAACAATACAGAAAATGAAACTATCATTTTAGGATATGTCAATATTAATTGGCTAGACTTCTCCCACCAAAATCCTTCCACCAGTATCAACCTATATACCGTCACACAACTAATCAATGACATAAATAGACCAAACAAAACAACAGCAGTGGCTCTATATTGGACTGGATTCTAGTCTCTGACCCACATAAAATTGCATACACAGGAATGCTCCCCAGTAGCATAAACAATCAATTTCCTGCCTTCATAATTCAAAGAACCACTCAATCACTTAGTAGGCACCACTACAAACACACTAGAGACCTTTCCCATTTCTGCCCCACAACATTTAACAACTGCCTTCAGGGTATCAATTGGAAAATATTGAAATCCCTTCCCCTAGATGACGCTGTTGAATTCTTTAACTCAAAAATGAAACTATCATTTTAGGATATGTCAATATTAATTGGCTAGACTTCTCCCACCAAAATCCTTCCACCAGTATCAACCTATATACCGTCACACAACTAATCAATGACATAAATAGACCAAACAAAACAACAGCAGTGGCTCTATATTGGACTGGATTCTAGTCTCTGACCCACATAAAATTGCATACACAGGAATGCTCCCCAGTAGCATAAACAATCAATTTCCTGCCTTCATAATTCAAAGAACCACTCAATCACTTAGTAGGCACCACTACAAACACACTAGAGACCTTTCCCATTTCTGCCCCACAACATTTAACGACTGCCTTCAGGGTATCAATTGGAAAATATTGAAATCCCTTCCCCTAGATGACGCTGTTGAATTCTTTAACTCAACATTAAACAACCAGGCACCACTCATTCTATGGAGGGTGAAAACAAATCATGCCACCTGGCTCACAAAACCCCAAAACACCTTATGATTGCTAGGAATAAAGCTTGGAAACACTGGCAAAAAAGCAAAAAATTCTCAGAATTGACAACATACAAACAGCTATGTAATCAAGTGAAGCAGCTAGTCATAAAAGACAAAAAAACATCACTACCTTACACTACAAAACCACCATAAACAAAACCCTAAAAAGTTCTGGAGCTCTATCAATTCCCTACTAAACCCAGGGTCAAACAACAACCCATGCCCAAACCCTGACAAAACACCCACAGAGATAGCTACTCTCTTTAACTCTTAGTTCATTAACACTATTGCCAATCTAACTGCTACCTTTCCTCCACATCCACCCTCTCTCCAAACCCATACTTCTCTATCCACTAACTTCTCTCTCACCTGTCCCCACTAATACAATAAAAAACTGCTTCAAAAACTCAAACGTTGCTCTAACACCCCAGACAACCTAACTCCCAAATTCCTACAAATTGCTGCCAGTTCTATAGCTTACACCATCAGTATACTTATTAAATGATCCATTCCAGAATCCTACATACCCACTATTTGGAAAAAGGCCTACATTCTGTCTCTACATAAATGTGGCACTAATAAAGACCTCTCCAACTTCCAACTCATCGCTATTCTCTCACCTATCTCTAAGATTCTAAAAAATGCATCCATACCCAACTTCTTCACTATGTGCCTCACAACCACATCTTATCTCCCACCCAGCATAGATTTTGACCAGGTCATAGCACTACTACTGTTCTCATATCCTTCTCTGACGTAGTCAACCAGACCTGAGATGAGGGAAAATTGTCTCCTCTCTCTTTAGATCTCTCAGAGTCCTTTGATATGGTGTCCCACTCTTTTCTTATCACTAAACTGGCTGGCATAGGCATCTCACCCCCATCCCTAGAGTGGTTCATAAATTACCTAACAGGCAACATTTAAACAAATGGCAAATGTATTTTTCTCCTTTCCTGGACACAACAACTGGTGTTCCACAAGGATCCATATTAGGGCCAATTTTGTTCTGCATCTTTATAAATAACTTCCACACCTCTCTTACCCAAAATACTGTCATCCAATATGCAGATGATTCTAGAATCATTTGTGCTGCCAACTCACCATCAGACCTTCTCCTACTCACACAAGATGCCCTCACTACCACAGAATTATGGATGTCAAATAACCATTTCACCCTAAACCCAAATAAAACTAAACTTGTTCTTTTTCAACCCAAGAAATCCACTACATTAAACAAGGAAAATTTCACTATCTAATCCCAATACAGAACTATAATTGAAGTGGTACCATATACTAAACTGTTAGGCGTCATCATAGTTGAAAATTTGACATTTGATATGCACATTCAAACCAATATTAAAAAAACACACCACAAACTGGGATCTCCTTATAAACATACATACTGCCTCAACTACTCTGTTAAACTGCCTCTTGCCTCTTCCTTTCTTCTGCCTTCACTTCTTTATGGTGCATCGCTCCTGACCTATATTCAGGCCTCTCTAAAACACAAACTAGCCTCTTGCTGCAACAAAATCACAAAATTTGTAATACATCCTAGCTATTCTTCTCACCACTGCTCCTCACTACTCCTACCTTTTCATTACTGCTCCTCACTACTCCTACCTTTTCACCACTGCTCCTCACTATTCCTACCTTCTCACTGCTGCTCTTCACTACTCCTACTAAACTGGCTGTCACTACCACATTACCTGACACTCATTCAGCTAACCACTGCAAACAGGTTTATTTATAAACCTACCAACTGTCCTTCCTTGTCCTTTCTACTCACACAATATCATCCAAATAGACTTCTCAGATCCCATAACTAACTGTTCCTGAATATAGAGACCTACCCACACAGCAGGACAAATGTGCTACTCCTTCACTGTAGCTAAACTATGGAATAGACTCCCATCTTCAGTCTCCCATCTTCAGTTAGATCTGTCAGCAGTATCTCTCTGTTTAAGAAGTCACTGAAATAACATCTTGCCTTACTATGGCAATGCAACTGCACCAAAGCAGTAGTTCCTATAACCTGAACCTCCTCTCCACCTGCCTCCTTCCTTCCCTGTCTCATTTCTATCTTGCTGCATATATCCCAACACATTTATGTTATCAGCCTTGCTTGACTTTCTTCTTCATTCTCTCACACAATATTAGTATTTATTCTTTAACTACTCTTATAAACTATCTGAAACAAAACAGGAACCCTACAGTAGCCATCAGAAAAAGATGTTAATTCAAAAAACACTTTCTTTGAACGTAAAGTCAATTTAATAAAAATTTTTCTCACGTTTTCGTCACTTTGAGTAAAGTAACTTCTTCAGACACACAGACAAACAGCAGTTACACAGTTTCTACAGTATTTAAACCATGTAGCATCAGGTCATGTGACTAGTAGCAGCAATGAATTAAAGGTGCAAAGCACAATAATTCAAGCACTATTAAAGTAAGTCTTAAAACTTACATACTAACTCAAATAAAAAGTGTGTATGCAATCAATATACAATATACAAGAATATTAATGTAATTAGTAAAAAGACAATATCATGTAAGATTTCTTAATTTAAGCAAGCATGAAATATTACAATTCTCATTCAAACCAGGCAAGCAGAAAGCATTAAGTGCTAACTGCCATTCTAGTTCTCATACCTCTAATAGTACTGGATATGGGCCACCTCTAATGTCAGGAAGTACCTGATCAATAGCTTGGAACGTGAAACTATGTCCACCATTTAATGAGACATGTTTTGCTAAAGCATTTTCTGTTTTATTTTTGCTAATCACATAAGAATGCTTGTAAATTCTCTCACAAAGCTTCCTGTCCGTTTTCCCTATATAGAAAGCTGGACATAAGGCACAGGAAGCTAAGTAAACAACACTCTTGGACTCACAATTCAACTTATGGTTGATGTAAAATTTACATGTATTCAATACTCTAAAAGAATTACCTGTTTTTATGTATTTACACATCCTACATGCTCCACACATGAAGGTTCCAGTAAGTCTAGAAGTCGGTTTAGTGCTTTTAGTTTCAAAAAAACTTTTTAAGTTAGTACCTCTTCTATAAACAATACCGGGTAACTGGCCAATTCTATCAACTAGGGAAGGGTCCTTATAAAGGAAACTCCAATTTTTGTGGAGAATTAATCTAAGTTGGTCACTGTCTTTACTAAAGGTGGTTATAAAAGTATTGCATAAAGAGGTCACCCTAGTTTGCTGAGTCATTGAAGGTTTTATAAAGGTAACCAAGTCACTGTTTGGTGACTGTGTAGTTCGAATAGCAACCTGGCTAGGAGATGCCTCTGTCGGGTTAACATCAATGACAATGGAAGGTGAGGTCAAGAGTAGTTGAATTATACCTCTACTCCGTTTGTTTACAATTTCTTCAGTTAAGTCATTTATTAAACTAACCGGGTAGCCTCTATTGCAGAACATATCTCTTAAGAGTTGACATTCAGAATTAAAGTCATCTTCATTAGTACACATCCTTGCGGCTCTAATGAGTTGACCTTTCACTATTGAATGTTTTTGCCTGTGAGGGTGTGCACTAGAAAAATGTAAATAGGAGTTGCAATATGTAGGTTTTCTATAAATTTTGGAAACATATCTCCTATTTACTATGTCTTTTTTTATATTCACATCCAAATAATCAATACTAGTAGTGTAAAAAGTGTAAGTAAATTTAAAAAAATGGTGTGGTAGAGTTAAAATAATCTATCATTTGTTTAGCTTGTGGTTCATTTCCTTTAAAAATCACAAAGATGTTGTCTAAAAATCTGGTATAAAAAGTGAAGGAAGTGTAAATTTCCGAGTTATTGAATACAAAATATTCTTCCCATTGAGCCATAAACATGTTCGCCATGCTCGCTCCGTAAGGTGAGCCCATAGCAACTCCATGTTTTTGTAAATAGATCTTGTCGTTAAACATGAAAAAGTTGTTGGAAAGTATAATATCAATTAACTCAGATGCTAGGTCAATATCCCTTTGTGGAGCTTTTTTATTTTTCATATAAACTTCTACCCACTCAACCGCTTCTAAGTGTGGAATAGAAGTGTATAAGTCGACTACATCGATGGTAAGAAAGTTGACTTCTTGGTTAACTTCTAAAGTGTTCAAATTTTTCAACAAAGTCCATGAATCTTTGCATACTCGTGACTCAAGTTTAAGAACACTGGACCCCACCTAGTTTGGGTTTGTGAAGGGCCGATCTTGTCTCTTGAACCTGATTGACTTCTTTGAATCAGTCTCCAGAGCCATGGACAAGGGTAAGGTGGTCCACACAGCCTATCTAGACCTTGCCAAGGCCTTTGACACCATCCCCCACTCTGGAATCATAGATAAACTTACTAAGTTGGGCATTAATCCCTATGTCATCCAATGGGTTGCTAAATGGCTTACTGATAGAACCCACACTGTAAAAGTAGCCTACTCCAAATCCAGCTCCAGACAAGTGACAAGTGGAGTACCTCAGGGTTCAGTCCTGGGGCCGCTCTTGTTTGGCATCTACTTCTCTGAAGTACAGGTCAACACTAAGGGACTCTGGCTAACAAAGTTTGCAGATGACTGCAAACTGGGAGCCATTATTGAATCCCCAAATGATGTGGATACTCTACAAAAGGGCCTTACAGAAACAGATGCTTGGTGCCAGAGCCATGGGCTCAAGCTCAATGCCAAGAAATGTATTGTTATCCCCTTTGGGAAAAAACATGTATCCATGAATTACCATATAGGTGGCAGTACACTAAACACAGAAAGTGTGATAAGAGACTTAGGGACACAGGTGGACAGTGGTCTCACCTTCGATAACCACATCACCACAACAGTCAGGAAATCCTTCTATGTGGCACACCTCATCACAAAGGGCTTTTCATCCAGAAAAAAGGAGGTCATTGTCCCACTGTACTCATCCCTCATTAGACCCATTATAGAATACAACGCCCCATTTGGTATGTACCTCTCAAGACATCTGCAACAACTGGAAAGGCCTCAGAAATACCTCACTAAAAGAATCACAGGCCTTAAGCAGATGCCCTATGCTGACCACCTTAAAAAACTCCAGCTATACTCTGTCGCATATCGACTACTCAGAGGCGATCTCTGCTTAACATACAAGGCCATGTCAAACCCAGAGCTGTTGGACATGCTACACTTAAAGAAATCCCAATCCCTCAGTGCTACACGCTCCAGGGATCTAAACCTTGTCATCACAATAAACAAAACATGCTGGAGGGATAGGTTCCTGACCCAGAGACTCCCCAGACTCTGGAATAGATTGCCCATACATGTCAAGCAGAGTGCCTCTTTGGACCTCTTCAAGAGGAACCTTGACGATTGGATGGGAGAAAAGAAATTCACCCCAGGGATCACGTCAGTCGCCCTGCTAGACAGGGGTCCAGGAAAGTAAATAATGTGGGAAGAAATAGCCAGGGAATTGTTATGGCTAGGCTTGTATAGGCCCTAGGGCTGATAGCCTAGTACCAACCTATGAACCTATGAACCTATAAGATATTTTTGTAATATTGAGTCAACGAGTTTTGCACATGGATATGTCAAAGAACCTCGACCGTCAATAAGTGGATGCATAGGAGGGTTGTGTCGGTTCTTATGACTCTTTGGTATTCTGAACATGACAGATGTTTTTGGGTAGAAAATATTAATGTAATTGAATGTATCCAGGTCAATTTTGGCTTCTATAAACAGATCTCTGAAGTACACTCTAAGCCTTGATTGAGCAGTATTTAGTTCGTTAAGAGATGCCTTAGCATAGACCAGACAATTCAAGGCTAACTCCATTTTTTTATTATAATCAGTGATGTCAAAGATAACAAGTCCACCACCTTTGTCTGGTTTAACCAAACGGACATGAGCTGATCTAAGTAGTTTTAGTGCTCTTAACTGTTCTGTAGTAGTGTTGCTCTGTTTATAAAAAGTATTATTAGCTCTAATGAAAGGTATGTGTCTAATGTCTAACTCACACACGCTTGCATAGAGAGCTAAAAGGGGGTGAAGAGGAGTGTTGAACGTACTAGCAGCCCTAAGCACATGTGCAGGTTGTTGAACATTGCCTAATAAAAAGGAAAGATTTAATTTCCTAACGTAACACTTTAAGTCTAACAAAGTTTTTACTACATTAATGTTGTTACTTAAAACATATGTGTTACCCTTCGCTAGCAGTTCTACCAAGTCCGCTTCTATAACAACAGATGAAAAGTTGTAAATATTAAAGTCCCCTTTAGAATTAGTGAGAACAACAAGGTTATTTACTGCAACAGAGTCATTTGGAGCTATCTCTTCTGGCGGTTGTTCCGCCTTTTGTTCCTCTGATACTGAGGGTGACGTGCCCCAGTAGTGGGTAGTAGGACCTGAAAGCTAAAACTGGGCCTTCATTTATAATATGCTTTGCTAGGGCACTGTATACATGTTTCCTTTCAATACAATAAATGCGGTCTCTAATTCTTTCTCTTAAAGTTCTGCTGGTCTTCCCAACATAGAACTTAAAGCATTTCGTGCAATAGGCCACATAGACAACATTGTTCCTACATGTGCAATATCCTAATGTTAGACTGGGAGATATCTACAACTTAACAGAACAAGCTGAATTAAGATGGATATTTAGACTAGGCTCTCATAGAGGGTATGGCCTTAATAAGAGTGTTACCATCAAGCCTACTTTAAAAGGTAGACCCTTGCGTTGATATATATTTTTATATGTCATAACTCTATTGATTAAACGTTTATGTCATACTTTAATTTTAGCAATTTTTAGTAATTATTTAGTATTTTAGATGGTTAACATATATAAACAGGATTCTTTTACAGTGTTTTTTAACTTTAAGCATTGATATTATGCTTATGATTTGTTTTTAACGTTTAATATAGTTTCTTTGATCAATGTAATGTGAATATGATGTTGTTATGTGTATAAATTGACAACCTATGCACGTTGTTGTGTTTTAGTTTTATATTTACTTATTTGTTGTTACTATAGCTAAGGTTTTGATGTATCTGCTAGATAGAAGTGTGACAGCTAGGTATCAGGGTGTGTTACTAATTTGTTGTTAATTCATTGCTGATTGGTTAATTGGCTAGTAAGAAGAGTATTTTAACTTGCTTTATTCATTTTATTTGTATCGTCTGAGGAAGCAGGGGTGTCCCTGTGAAAGCGCTTACGATTCTTTGCTACAATAAATTTGTGTATCCAGCTATTTGGCTCTTTCTCCTTGACTGTGTCTACACGCTTTGTTCTACAAGAACTTTTATTTGACATTGCTGCCTTCCGTGGGTGATTTTTATTGATACTCAAGGTTTTTCTTTTTCTTCTTTGGATTTTTATCTGTGTTTGGGATGGAAGGAGCGATACAAGAACAATCGAATACAGCAAATACTATGGGTATGCAAGGTAAATTATGGGACTTTCTTTCAAATGATTTGAATCCTTTGTTGCAAGGAAATGTGTCCGACTTGACAACAAGTGAAGATCTTGATAGTAACAGCATACAACTCGCTAAAAAAGTAAAGAGAGACATTGAAAACAACTTATATAAGTTCAAACGGCTAGAATGTCAGAGATACCATTTAGAAGCAAGCTTGAAGCATAGCGTTATACCGAGAGGTCTTAGGATATTAAACATGCCGACATATGGCAATTTATATCCAGACCTCTTGACTCAATGGCAACGAATTAACTTGGAGGCGAGTAGAGCCTATATGAAATTGCTGTTAGATTTTTTCCAGCCACAAGAATATTCGCTACGTGAAACGATAGTGAAGCAACAGAGTGAACTAGTTAATCTGCTTGGATATGGCCAAGCAGAGCTATATCTGCAAGAACTTCTTGATAGAGTCCAGAGGTATGAGAAAAATCTACTCAATGTTAAAAGGAACAAACTTGCTAGAGATCTACAGGACTTTAGCAGGAACAATGTGTTTGTGTGGCCAAGAGTATCCAATTCGGGCAGTGATACTGCCAGAACTCAAACCACTGAGATGAACAGGGGGCCTAAACGATGGCAAAGAAAGTCGGTTACCACCTTGGTAGCAGAAACTAGGGAGGAGAAGCACACTGAACAGCAGTGTACTATGCGGATGAGTCCCAGGCCTGAAGAGGTAATAGATGCAGTGGATGATCAACGCGAGCTAGGAATGGATATGAGCTCACCGGAGGCTCCTCCATCGGTTTATACTACACCAGTAGAATCGGTTTCAACCTTACCATCACAAGTCAGCAATGAGAGTGCCTTGAATCTTGGCATGGATGTCAGGGGAAAAATACCGCTAGATAAAGTTGTTTCTACAAATTTTCCTTCTGTACCCCTCCCCATAAGGTTGGGGAGAAAAAGGTCTCTGGAAGTAGAAGAACAGAGGCCACAGAGAAAGAAAGAACAACCTCAGGACAAACAGGTATGTACTCTCACCAGACTTTGGAATCAAACAGCTTAGTTTTGAACATTTCCTCATACACCTTATCAGAGACTGAGATTAATGTTCTAAACAAAGGAGTACATTTTATTCCTACTGCCAAGGTTGATAGTAGTGACAATTTGATAGCGATAAGGCACTTTGCAAGAAACCTTGCTTTGAAACTGATGTTTAATGATAGCAACACTCATGAATCTGTTGATTTCAAGCGCAAGAGCAATTTTATTCCACATTTTCCACCCAATGTGGATTTGTTTGTTAAAGCGGTTGAGCAAGATTTGTATGACGACTACGACTTGGGTTCATGTGACTATATGGACAATCTCACCAGATTTGAGAGGTCTGCGTTAAATGACCTTAAGCACAACACTGACATCATGATACGACCTGCAGACAAGGGAGGTTCCCTTGTTGTGATGAACAGTGACTATTATCTATGCACAATGTCAGATATGTTATCTAGTAATGTTTATGCCAAGGTTGATCCAGGGTCTGTGGATTCTATTAAGCATAGGCTTGATAATGTATGTGATGAGTGTAAAGTACTAGGGCTAATTAATGCTGATATGTGTGACTATCTGAAGGTTGATTACCCAAAAATACCCACAATTTATGGACTTCCCAAGGTGCACAAGAACTTGTATAAACCTGCTTTCAGACCTATTGTGTCTGGAGCAGGTTGGCTAACCGAGCCAATGTCTATTTATTTGGACGCTGAGCTAGGTAAAGTCCTTTTGAAATATGATTATATATTACGTGATACACAGCATTTTTTGACTAGCCTCTATGACTTTGTTGAGTTGAGGGGGCACGTTGAAGGGTTAATTCTTGTGACTATGGACGTAGAGTCACTTTTCACATGCATTCCTAATGACTCGGGTATCATGATGGTAAAAGAATTATTAGTTGAGTGTGGGCATTTAAGTAACAGTAGGACTGATTTTTTGTGTCTCTTGTTGGAATGTGTATTGGAAAACAATCTCTTTATTTTTTATGATCATTGCTACATACAGAAGAACGGTGTTGCAATGGGTACGA